>NC_133526.1:198336342-198636342 GCF_048544455.1 Silene latifolia
GGGGTTATTTGGCGAGTTTGAGCGAGTTGGTAAATCGGGAGGTGTGAGAGGAGTAGGGCAGTGTGTTGGGGATTTGAGTGTGGGAGAATGTCAGGGTTGTTTGGTGTATGCGACGCCGTGGTTTAAAGCAGATTGTGGACCTGTGAGGTGAGCTTTAAAGGTGGTTGGTGGTTGGTGATTGGTGATGAGAATGAAGAGGTTAAGGTTATTATTGTTTTAATTGTTGGGTTAAAGGTTATTATTGTTTTTACTTTTTTTTGGGTTTTTTGTCAAAAACTACCTTATATTTAGGGGTATTTGTAAAAATACTACCTTATACTCCCTCCTATTTCCTGTGATGTTCCCATTTCCTTTTCCAATCGATTTCAATGTTGTTCCCTATTTCCTTTTTTGGACAAGTTTGTGTGGTCAAAAATCAACTACATGTGGGGTCATGTGTAATGTGTGGTCCAAATTGATTGTCTTAATTCTTGAGGAAAAAAGAAAAGGGAACAACATAGGAAATAGGAGGGAGTATTATTTTTCTTGTTTCAGACTACCTTTGTTTTCTCATTTTTTGGTTAATAACTACCTACACTAAGAGTCTAGACATATTTGGTATGTTTTGCGGGACTTTAACCTATCTCACATGACTCTTTTATGTTTTAATCTTACTTAGGTTTGATTTTGTGAAGTAATGATGTATTTACGCTTAACTTAGTAGATGTGTGTAGTTATTATTGAAATGTGAAATTTATACATTTTTCTTATCTGAAGTCAAATTGTGGATTGAATGCGATTGATCATTGTTGTTTGATGTTAACAAAGACATATGAGTTAGGTTAATGTCGTTAAATCGACCAAATCTTACAATATTTTCGGCATAGGTAGTAATTGACCAAAAAATGAGAAAACAAAGGTAGTATAAAACAAGAAAATAAATATAAGGTAGTATTTTTACAAATACCTCTAAATATAAGGTAGTTTTTGACAAAAAAACTCTTTTTTTTTATATAATGTGACCCGACAAACAAGTAGGCGGTCACCTAGTGTATTGTGAGATAAATGACGTCAAAGATGAGATTTTTCTCAGTTAAACCCTAGTATGGATTAATATGAGAAGAGGAGGCTTAATATGGATTATTCCCATGAATTAACCCAAATGTTTATGCAGCTAATTAGCTTTTTGATTATTTCTAATGCAAACCAGCTAAACGAGTATAATTCCTGAAAGGCTGAAACACAAAAACTAAGAGACGGTCTCTTATTAAGTTAGTGAGAGATCACTTTTTCCGTGACAATAGGTCACAGGTCCTAACCCTTTTATTATTAGATGTCACTACCAAAGAGGTCACAGCCTAGTGTTTAAGACTTAAACTAAGGTACCGTGACAATAGGTCACAGGTTCGAATCCCACTCCCCCTATACTAGCCTTGCGCCTCATTTGGAATCCGTCTCTCAAGAGTCCAAATGTATAAGTGATGAAATCTTTTTTTTTTAAAGAATTTTTTTCCTGTTTTTAGTCTAAAAAAAAGTTTCCAAAGGTCATACTCATGTTCGAGAATCACACACAATATGAGGTTGGGATGTAACCTGTAGTCATGAGGGCGGACTTAATGGCGGCAGGGGACCAATCAGGATGCACTGATTTAACATACGCAGCTGCACCAGCTACATGAGGGCAAGCCATGGATGTTCCTGACATAACACTGTATTTTACTGATCTCTTATCCTCCTCTGTGTCTGACACAGAAGCTTCTGGTGAGTATGCTGCCAAAATGTCGACTCCTGGTGCACTAATATCCGGCTATACAGCAATAATGTCAAGCCAGGTTATAACAGAATGCAATATAAACCATTCAGGAGCTTTGTTTCATTTCAAACAACAAACCTTGAGGATATCTGATGCGATTGAGTTAGGACCTCGCGACGAAAACTTAGCAACAAAAGGAGCATATGTGTCATTAATGGTTTCACTTTTGAGGATATTGCCCTCAGGAGATCTACAATAACAATCATGGCAGTTTAGACCATCAAATACGTCAAAAGGGTAACAACTATAAATTACTCGAGTGTCCCAAAGGATCATGCCGATGGGTAAGTAAGAGGTCATTTTTGTATGACCATAATAAAAATACATGTAAAAGGTACCGAGTATCTAACAAAAAATAGTAAACATATTAGTATTGTCCGAAATCATACTTTGTTGAGTTAAGGTAGGATTCGAGAGCTTTGAAGTCAGAAACGTTTAGTGTTGCAGCTGGAAGAGGAAAAATAAAAGAGACGTTGTCAAAACGAGTCACTGACAGCGACCCTAGAGCACCAGCCCTTAAAACTGCTGCAAATGCGGTGTTATCATCACAAACGAGTATCTTTCCTTTCACTAGCCTTTTATCCAGACAGCTTTCCAAACAGCTCCTGTAACACGCATGGAAGTATGGAGTATTTATGGTTAAGAGATACTATACGAATACACAACCTTACAAAAGGTACTGAAATGGATAGAAGATTACTTTGCATCAACCTCATCGCACTCACTTGTCACGCCTTTCCCATATAACAAAGGGTACTTGTCTTCTTTCAATTCAAATGCGTTAACAGAATTTCCCTGTCTCAAAAATCAGTGACAAGACTGAGTGCCAATTTGGAAAGTTAAAGAACTATGATTTCGTAATTTCTCCTTTTTATTAAGACGCGTAAAAAACGGTTTACTAAAGGGGAAGAAGGTTTGAAACTAATAATGTACCCGTAACTCATTTATACTCGTTAGTGCCTAATGTACACTAATATGACGGATAATACAAATACTCTCCAACAGACAAACTTTTTCTTAGTAAATTAATTTTTTTATGGCAAGAAGTTTTAGTTCAGTCGTTCAGCCGCCCTTTGTCCCTTAAGAGCTCCGCTCTTAAGTGATAATCCCATTAAAATATGTAGGGAGTACGTAGTACATACAGTGAAGGTCTTTCCATTGCCAAGGGTAATATTGGCAATGATACGCCGATCTGTAGTACTAGCTGCAACAGAGAAAAGCCAGGGAGCTAAACTTTCTATAGTTGATTTCTCATCTCCGTTATTTCCAGCAGACTGTACAGTCAGTACTCCTTTTGCCATGGCGTGGAATGCACCAATTGCAATACTATCTTCATAAAAAAAACCATGTGTTGGACCTCCAAGAGAAACTGTAATCAAGTCGACTCCATCAGCAATTGCATCATCAAAAGCTGACCACAAACTCCGTACACTGCTATCCTAGCAGAAGGCACCCCTCCTCTTGCAGTTCCATTGGCTATTCCATAAAAGCTTGCACCTTCTACTTTGCACCCCGCTGCTGTCGATGCTGTGTGAGTCCCATGGCCTTCCTTATCCCTTACAGATCCCGTATATCCCCTTGCTCCAATTATTTTTCTACAAAAACGAAATTAAGTTACCCAAAGTAGCATGAAAATGAAGCATGTTGTCACACTCGTTAGGTTTCCAAGATTTACAAAAATGGGTAGTACTTAATGAGGGCATTTGAACTAATATGATTCGAACATGCTCAAACTCAGCTAAAAATGTCGTGCATGGGACCGTGATGGACCCAACTACTTTTTTCAATGGTGCTCGTACATGTTATTTGCGTACATGTCGTGTCATTGGTTTCAACTCATGCAGAATAACTCCAACCCGTAGTATGTGTCACATGTGAGTATCCCACATTGAGAAATAGGTGAGAGTACCTTGTGGACGCGGCCTATGCCCGTGTGTGAATTTAACAAAAACAACCAAAGTAAAGTGCCGAAGTAGGATAAATGGACCTGACACTTCCTTGATGTCAATATAAACTCGATAAGCGTTCTAGTAAAGAAATAATGACAGCATTATTGTACAATCTTGAAGATATAGACAAAGAAAGAATATTTACTTGTTGCAAGTAAAGTTTTTTTCGTCATGACATCCACCTTTCCATTTCTTAGGAACAGGACTTAAGCCATCATCATTAAAGCTAGGAGACTCCGGCCAGATTCCGGAGTCAATAACACCAATTATAATGTCGCTTTCAGCATTTAGACGCTCCGGAGTTGGTTCAGGAAATCCCATAAAATCCCAGGATCGTGTCGTATGAAGCTGAAGCGTTCTGCTAGGAAAGACAGATACGACTTCCTTGGCATTTTTGAGATTTTCAGCCTCTTTTTCTGTCAGTTTCGCGACAAAACCATTAAAACTCCTCTTGTAACTTCGAATGATAGTCTCTTCTGCAGATCTGTGGAATGACTTTTATCAGTACTAACCAAATTAATTATATTGTTAAATAAGTGTAACTGGTTCCATTTTTCTATGGAGCCAAAGATTCACTACTCTTTGGTTCCGGATTATGATGGAATAAAGCAAAATGGCTCGCTAAAGTGACTGTGCTTCTTTCTATTGTGAAGTACCAGTCATTCGCTGTAGTTTTCAACGCAATTTTCATCTTGGGTCATTCGAAAACAGTCTCTTTGTGTTGCTAACACAAGGGTACGACTGCGTACATCGAACCCCCCCTTACCCCGCAATTTGCGGGAGCCATTGAGGCACTGGGGTAATGTTGTTGTTAATTAAGTGTAACTATACTACTTAATTACCTGCCATGTACAACTTGTTCCAGAATTCTAATGTGTTGAGATGAAACGGAGTATTGGTTTGAAATCGAGCCCAGGTATACAATATAATCCTACACCATAAAATAAGCCATTAATTTCGGAGAATTCTGTGAATAACTGCCTTAATATATGTGCTGTACCAACAACAACAACAACAACAACAACAACAACATCAGAGCCTTATTCCCAAAATGATTTGGGGTCGGCTGACATGAATCATCCTTTAGAACCATCCATAGGTGAACGTACACCTCAAAAAGCGAATAGAAAAGGAAAATGAAAAATAAAAGGGGGAGCGAAAATGTAATGGAAAGTCCAGGTAAACTTACAGGTTTTAAAATCGAATTTCAGATTTCATTTATAAAAACTTAAAATTTAAATCAAGAGAAAAGATTAAAACGATTTTGAAAACCGAAATAGAGTTAAGGATCCGGAATGCCTTAAAAGTAAACCAAGTAAAATGTATAAGAAAGTGGTCGGTAAAAATGCAGTAAAGGAGAGAAGAACAAATAATTTAATTTTTTAAATTAAATAAAAACACTAAATATGTCAAAAAAATATCAAATACTAGAAATCAACATGTCAAAAATATGTCAAAAAAACACTAAATATATGTGTTGTACCATGCATAAAAAAAATAGTGAGGTAACGAGAAATGCCATAAGGTAAACTTGGAAAAAGTTTCTGCTAGTAGTCGGTCACGTTCACATTTTTTGTTGAACAAGGTACACAAAATTGACTTCTCTTAATTAATAAATTCGCCGTGCCTATAATTTATCACAACGAAATTGAATAAATGGTAGACTATAAAATAAGTTCTTGCCTTAGTATCATCATTAACCTCAGCAGACACTACCAAAGCAAAAACACAGAAAACAGAAATAAAAAGAGCTGAAAAAATTATAGACTTCAGCATTTTTTAATTCTAATGAATATGAATGAGCAGGATTAATGATGTACAGACTATTTATAAAACAGAATGCACGTTACTGTGAAGATAGTTAAATGGGTTTCAAACATGGAAGTCTTATCTAATTTTAAAGATGTACAGACTATTTATAAAACAGAATGAACGTTACTCTGAAGATAGTTAAATGGGTTTCAAACATGGAAGTCGTATCTAATTTTATTATTTTAGTATAAAATAAAAAATTTCAAATTGCTATGATCTTGGCATTTAATTATAGATATTTAATGTTGTAATTCCTTCCTTAATTGGCTCTTTAACATGTGCCACGTGATAGAAAAACCCTATTATATATTTGGTCGTTTGGTTCGAAGTATTGGAATGGTATGAAATGGATTGTGATACCATAGTGGTATAGAGTTAGAACCCCATACTTGTTAAGGAGTGTTCGACCCTGGAATGGATATAGAGATAGTAATAATATGGAATGAAGTTAGAAACTTGAGTGGAAACATGGGTATGAGATTCCAAGGGGTTGGAATGGAGTTAGAATCCATGGTATCTAGCTCCATTCCAAAACCTCCAACCAAACACTAGAATGGATTGAATTCATTCGAATCCACTCCAAAAGCTCCAACCAAACATTAGAGTCACTTAAACAAGATCAATAATCCCCTATTTACTAAATGAATAGGCGAAATTCCAAATTTTCCCGCCTAAACATATTTCCTAAAATAAAGTTTAGTTATTTTTAGCATATTCTATAAGTATTGTGGGCTATAATACACATAATATTTCAGATTTATAAACCTATTTGTGATATTCATGTCATTTAGTATTTTATATTCTACACAAAATTATTTCCAATCTTTTTATAATATAAAATTGATTTATTTTTATTTTTTTGTTTACAGAATCATATGAAAAAAAATTCATTGATTTTCTATGATAAAAATTTGCGGCTAAAAATATATTATCAGTAAAATTTTATAAAAAAAACACCATTAATCTCTCGCTAATAGAAAAAACTTTCATTGAAATACTCATTTCATGATTAATACGATTTTGACTTTAATTTTTCAAATCTAAAAATATAACGATGAGAAACGTTTAAAAAAAAAGATTAGTTAGTTTAAATTTCATAAATATAATACACTAAAAAAAGTAAAACTCTATATATACCGTGCATACATTGCACGGGAGCTAAACAAGTTACTACTAAGAGAATAAAAACTCTTTTAGTTTTCCCTTCAAAAGGCATCTACTTAAATAAGAAAATAAGTAAAACATTCTTTCGTTAAATTATTATATTTTCAATTAATATATCCTTATAATTAAACTTTAATCTTTAGTTAAATTCATAATTATGATTTTTCAACAACAACAACAACAACATCAGAGCCTTAATCCCAAAATGATTTGGGGTCGGCTGACATGAATCATCCTTTCGAACCGTCCATGGGTGAACGCACGCCTCAAAATGCGAATAAAAAAGGGAAGATAAAAAACAAAAGGGAGAACGAAAATGTAATGGAAGGTCAAGGTGAGCTTAGGGGTTTTAGAATCGAATTCCGTCTTTCTTTTATAAAAACTTAAAATTTAAATCGAGAGAAAAGATTAAAACGATTTTTAAAAACCGAAATAGAGTTAAGGATCCGGAATGAACCAGGTAAAATCTATAAGAAAGTGGTTGTTGAAAAAGTGTGTAATAAAGGAGAGAAAGATAAATAAATTAATTTCTTTAAATTAAATAAATAAATAAAAACACTAAATCTGTCAAAAAACATCAAATACTAAAAATCCACATGTATCTTTTCCCTCCATTGTGCCCTCTCCGTCACCATACTCTCCTCAAGCCCCAGAACTCTCATATCGTGCTCTATCACTCTCAACCATGTCTGTCTCGGTCTTCCCTCGCCTCTAGGGACCTTTTTCGTTTCTCCAAGTCTCCGGCCTCCTAATCGGTGGTGCGTCCATAGGTCTCCTTCTCACATGGCCAAACCATCTTAGTCGGTTTTCCATCATCTTGTCCTCTATTGGCGCCACTTTAACCTTTTCCCTAATCACCTCATTCCTTAACCGATCTTTCCTTGTATGTCCGCACATCCACCTCAACATGCGCATCTCCGCCACACTCATAATTATGATTTTTCATTAAAATAAAATAAAATTGGTATTAAAATATAAAGTATAAGTTGCTAAATTTTTCAGTAATGTAATAATTATTACGATAGAGAATAACTTGACACATACTTGCTATTAGCTTCATCACAGAAAACAAATTCATTAAAAAAAATCACAACTTAACTTAATTCTCTTTAATTAGTTTTTCATTTCAATTTTTTTTGTTTCATATCAAAATATAGTAGAGTGACATATTAAATATTAATGAGGTGCAAATTTAAAAAGTATATAAATAATAAATCCCTTATATACTAAAATATTAACAACTCTCCAATTTTTCCGCCTATGTTTTACCGCCTAAGTGAACATACTACTATATAATATCTTCCTCTTAATTAATTGATCATACTATCTATATTTACTATATTTATTAATGAACAATATTTGTCTCCTAATCAATTTTATACCATAAATATTTATTGTAAGTATTGGGACACAATCTTTCCATAAATTATTGTTAGCCACATTTCAAAATGGAGATAAATACCATGTTGATAGTCAAAGTCTAACATTGTTTTCAAAATGGAGATAAATACCATGTTGATAGTCAAAGTATTGGGACACAATCTTCCCATTTTTTGTGGGTCTCAGTCAATTGTTTACCTTTTTTATTTTGAGAATGTATTTGATGGACAATTTGATCTTCAACATTCAATTTGGTCTACTTGTCATCCAACTTGACCACCTCTCATTAGTCTTTGTGCCAAATCAAAGAGAGGACTAATGAGTTAGCTACGCGATTTAATTAGTGTCGGACAAGGAGTTAGCTACGAGAGTTGATTTTCAAGAGGATGATTGAATCAATAAGAGAAAGGTCTAGGGGTTGAAATCATAACTAGAATGACTTGTCCGATTCCAGCATTCTTCTGTTAACAAGTTACTTCCTCCATTTTTCTGTTAACATAAAGGTATCAGTGGGATTTGTGAAAAAGAAGGGGTATATGTGAGAAAATGTAAAAACTCGGGGGTACACATGAGAAAAACCCAAAAAAAAATACTTCCTCCATTCAACTCCACTCCACCACTTTCCTTTTTCACGTTTTTCAACGCGTGTTTTACGCGCTAAATATCGTTAGCTACGTATTTGCAAAAATTATAAAAGTTAGATATTTTTAATATACTCGTAAAGACGAATCAAACAAGATCCCACATGAATATATTTCTACTTGCGTATCGAGAGAAAATCGAAATTGAATACACAATTGCGAATAGTGTACAAAAGTGGGATTTGTGAAAAAGAAGGGGTATATGTGAGAAAATGTAAAAACTTAGGGGTACACATGAGAAAAACCCAAAAAAATATTGGATATTTGCTCAAAAAGTATGTTGTTCCGTATAAAATCAACTAAAATGTTCACAAAATACATCCCTTCATAAAATAAAATAAAATTAAAGCAAATTCTAATCATAAATCTTGAAGGTAGGTTAGAAGGCAAGCTCTAAGAAGTTATTATTGCATCCTTTAACCCTATGTCTTGCAGCATTGCAGCAACGTACTCACCGTAACAAAGACCAAAAAAAGAGGAGGGGATTAATTACTAGCGAATTCTAATCATAGCACAATAGCTTACCCTAACAATCACATATATTAATTAACTAATTAAATACTCCCTCCGTCCCGGTCAATTGTTGTCTTTTGGTTTTTGCACAAAGACCAAGTAAAGAGGAGGGGGTTAATTACTAAATGACAATTGGACCAAATTGTTAATGACAATTGGACCAAATTGTGGGTGAATGATAAAATTGCACATCAAGTTCATTCCATCCTTAAAATAGAAAGGACCAACAAAAAATGGAATACGACAACAAATGACAGACTGGGACAGTGGGAGTACTATAGTAGATCATTCACCTAAAACACATGTAAAAATAAGCTAGAAACTCACAATTCACACATATTTTTTTGTTTAAAAATATTATATTAATCACAAGGCTAACTTACGATTCTAATTTCATAATAATTAGGGAAATTATTAGCTTAAATTACTAATTTTGATCAAAATTACCTGGAATATAGTTGTTATTCGCTCGAAAATGAAGCATTTCTACCGCACTTTGTTCCTTCTATTCCTGCAATTAGGTTTTACAAATTGTAATTAGAAAATAAATAAATAAATAAATAAATAAACAATGATAGAGATGGAGATTGGGAATGGAATGATTCTTACTTGGTCAAGAATATGAGGAACGGGAAGGTCAAAGGTGGGACGATTTTGATCTAATGAATTTGGAACACAAATTCTGGCTTTGGACGGGATATCAAATAGGAGGAATAGCCTAAAAACAAAGCTATTAGGGTAATTATTTGACCCGTTTTGGCCTTAAGTGAATACATCCATTTTACGAAATATAAAATAAATAAAAGTATTACGTTCTATTGTGGGTCATTAACGTAAAGACGTATTTTGAGAAGATGCTCTATAGATTAAGATTATTTTTAAATTTTAGATTATTAAAAGGTAAAACTATTTTGAGAGGAGGGGGTAAAGGTGGATTATTCTTAACTATTTATCTTTTTTTTTTGGTTAAAAAGAATTTAAGGTTGGTTAATCCTCTACAAAACCCGGAAAATAACTAAATATGAACAAGTTCAGAGTCAGTAGAAGCTACTACAGGGCAATCATTCATAATAAGCTCTTGCGAGAACCGAGAATGCTCCTGCAATTCCCTAGGAGGAGTCTCGACGAAAAAACCTTGGTCTGCAACTCTGCATTGTAACACCCTTGTTAGCTAGCCAATCCGCACATTTGTTACTTGCCTGCTTTAAGAGTCTTTTAGGTACTCGGCCATATTATTGTACCTCATATAAATCAGTTTTGTGAATATAGTAATTAGTTTTTGGAAAAATAAAATAAAAATAGAGATTAAGAAGGGGTGTTTGGTAATTAGCAAATTTTAGGTTAATTAGAATGATTTCATATATAAATTGAATATGCTAATTAGAGCTGACAAACGATAACACAACACGAACCCAACACGAAATTAACGGGTTTGGGTTGAGGCTTAATGATCCATTTATGTAAGTGGGTCGACACGAACACGACACGATATTTAATTGGGTTGGGTTTGGGTTAAGCTCTATAAACACGAACCCGACACGACGACACGAATGACCTGTTTACTAAATTAATCCTAATTTTTATTGATCCTCCATCACAAAAATATACTTTAACTTCCCAAATGGACATGACACGAAAACACGACACGGACCCGACACGAAATTAACGGGTTAGGGTTGAGGCTTGATGACCCATTTATGTAAGTGGGTTGACACGAACACGACACGATATTTAATTGGATCGGGTTTGGGTTGGAGGGTTTATGACCCGTTTACATGTGACACGAACACGAACCCGACACGACCTGATCTGTTTGTCAGGTCTAATGCTAATAACATCAATATGCTGCTAGTGGCAACATATTAAAAAACAACAGATTCCAACCAATATACTATCAGAATATGGTGTTTACCAAACACATGAAAATAGTAGATATATTGGTCAACCTACTAATTAGGCCGAAATCTACTAATTTCACTCAATATGCGATTTACCAAAGAGGGCCTAAAGAAGATGAAAAAATTGCAAGAATAATTATGAATTTTACTCCAAATCAAAATCAAAATCGTTATTTATTCACCATAATATTCCCGTCACGCGAATTGATCTTTCAAAGAATCCAAAAAAAACAAAATAAAAAAACACACTAGAGTGTGTACACAACAATTGGACTCCTAACAGTATGAATTCCGTCGGACCAAATTAAGGAAGCTGTGGCTAATGATGAAGACGGAATTCCCTTGCCAGTAACGACAATGTCGAAAGATTTACTCTCTTTCAATGACTTGAACGACAAAGTATCCGGCTTTACTCCGACCTGAATATTTGAACCCGATATAACTTTAGCCTTGTAAGTTGAGCTAGAATTTCCGACATTCGTGACAGTTCTGCTGAACTTCAAGTTGAAAGGTTTATCAGCATCTACTAAGGCTGCCATAGAAGGATAGTTAACATCTTTCGGGGATGGACCAATTTCTTCCGGGCAGGAAATGCTTTTGTTGCCTGTGATTAGACCGATCTCCGTTGGTTCGTAGCCTAACTTGCATAAAAATGCAATGTAGTCCTTTACAGTAGCGTCATACACAATCCCAGGGTTTGTAGCCTTAACAGGGTTGAGATGTCCTGATCCGTAGGCAAATTCAGCTTCTGGGTTCTTTGAAGGGCTCATAGGGGTAGCTGGATGTCGAAAAACAAGACGATATTAGTGTTGGACATTCTTAATAAAAAGTGTTTATGCAGCTAATTAGCTTTTTGATTATTTCTAATGCAAACCAGCTAAATAAGTATAATTCCTGAAAGGCTGAAACACAAAAACTGAGAGACGGTCTCTTATTAAGTTATTGAGAGATCACTTTTTCCGTAACTCTTTATGTATTGTTCATAAATCATAACCCTTTTATTATTAGATGTCACTACCAAAGAGGTCACAGCCTAGTGTTTAAGCCTTACGACTAAGGTACCGTGACAATAGGTCACAGGTTCGAATCCCGTTGCCCCTATACTGGCCTTGCGTCTCATTTGGAATCCGTCTCTCAAGAGTCCAAATGTATAAGTGATGAAAACTTTTTTTTTTTTAAAGAAGTTTTTTCCGGTTTTTAGTCTCAAAAAAAGTTTCCAAAGGTCATACTCATGTTCGAGAATCACACACAATATGAGGTTGGAATGTAACCTGTAGTCATGAGGGCGGACTTAATAGCGGCAGGGGACCAATCAGGATGCACTGATTTAACATACGCAGCTGCACCAGCTACATGAGGGCAAGCCATGGATGTTCCTGACATAACACTGTATTTTACTGATCTCTTATCCTCCTCTGTGTCTGACACAGAAGCTTCTGGTGAGTATGCTGCCAAAATGTCGACTCCAGGTGCACTAATATCCGGCTGTACAGCAAAAATGTCAAGCCAGGTTATAACAGAATGCAATATAAACCATTCAGGAGCTTTGTTTCATTTCAAACAACAAACCTTGAGGATATCTGATGCGATTGAGTTAGGACCTCGCGACGAAAACTTAGCAACAAAAGGAGCATATGTGTCATTAATGGTTTCACTTTTGAGGATATTGCCCTCAGGAGATCTACAATAACAATCATGGCAGTTTAGACCATCAAATACGTCAAAAGGGTAACAACTATAAATTATTCGAGTGTCCCAAAGGATCATGCCGATGGGTAAGTAAGAGGTCATTTTTGTATGACCATAATAAAAATACAAGTAAAAGGTACCGAGTATCTAACAAAAAATAGTAAACATATTAGTATTGTCCGAAATCATACTTTGTTGAGTTAAGGTAGGATTCGAGAGCTTTGAAGTCAGAAACGTTTAGTGTTGCAGCTGGAAGAGGAAAAATAAAAGAGACGTTGTCAAAACGAGTCACTGACAGCGACCCTAGAGCACCAGCCCTTAAAACTGCTGCAAATGCGGTGTTATCATCACAAACGAGTATCTTTCCTTTCACTAGCCTTTTATCCAGACAGTTTTCCAAACAGCTCCTGTAACACGCATGGAAGTATGGAGTATTTATGGTTAAGAGATACTATACGAATACACAACCTTACAAAAGGTACTGAAATGGATAGAAGATTACTTTGCATCAACCTCATCGCACTCACTTGTCACGCCTTTCCCATATAACAAAGGGTACTTGTCTTCTTTCAATTCAAATGCGTTAACAGAATTTCCCTGTCTCAAAAATCAGTGACAAGACGTGTAAAAAACGGTTTACAAATGGGGAAGAAGGTTTGAAACTAATAATGTACCCGTAACTCATTTATGATAGATTCATAATACAAACACTCTCCAACGGACAAACTTTTTCTTAGTAAATTAAATTTTTTATTTTATAGCAAGAATTTTAGTTCAGTCGCTCCGCTCTTAAGTGTTACCATAGTCCCATTAAAGTAGAGGTCAAATAAAGAAAGACGAGGAAAAAGCTATATATGTAGGGAGTACGTAGTACATACAGTGAAGGTCTTTCCATTGCCAAGGGTAACATTGGTAATGATACGCCGATCTGTAGTACTAGCTGCAACAGAGAAAAGCCAGGGAGCTAAACTTTCTATAGTTGATTTCTCATCTCCGTTATTTCCAGCAGAATGTACGGTCAGTACTCCTTTTGCCATGGCGTGGAATGCACCAATTGCAATACTATCTTCACTAAAACCAGGTGTCGGACCTCCAAGAGAAATTGTAATCAAGTCGACTCCATCAGCAATTGAATCATCAAAAGCTGCCAGAACATCATGACCTTGGCACCCACCGGGACCACAAACTCTGTACACTGCTATCCTAGCAGAAGGCACCCCTCCTCTTGCTGTTCCATTGGCTATGCCATAAAAGCTTGCGCCTTCTACTTTGCGCCCTGCTGCTGTTGAGGCTGTGTGGGTCCCATGGCCTCCGATATCCCTTGCAGATCCCGAATATCCCCTTGCTCCAATTATTTTTCTGCAAAAACGAATTTAAGTTACCACAAAGTACAGTTTGTCACTCTCGTTAGGTTTCCAAGATTTACGAAAATGGGTAGTACTTAATGAGGGCATTTGAACTAATTTGATTCGAACATACTCAAACTCATCTAAAAATGCCGTGCTCATGTGAGTATCCCACATTGAAGAATTAGGTGAGAGTACCTTGTGGACGCGGCCTATGCCTGTGTGTGAATTTAAAAAAAAACCACCAAAGTAAAGTGCCGAAGTAGGATAAATGGACAAGACACTTCCTTGATGTCAATATAAACTCGATAAGCGTTCTAGTAAAGAAATAATGACAGTATTATTGTACAATCTTGAAGATATAGACAAAGAAAGAATATTACTTGTTGCAAGTAAAGTTTTTTTCGCCATCACATCCACCTTTCCATTTCTTAGGAACAGGACTTAAGCCATCATCATTAAAGCTAGGAGACTCCGGCCAGATTCCGGAGTCGATAACACCAATTATAATGTCGCTTTCAGCATTTAGACGCTCCGGAGTTGGTTCAGGAAATCCCATAAAATCCCAGGATCGTGTGGTATGAAGCTGAAGCGTTCTGCTAGGAAAGACAGATACGACTTCCTTGGCATTTTTGAGATTTTCAGCCTCTTTTTCTGTCAGTTTCGCAGCAAAACCATTAAAACTCCTCTTGTAACTTCGAATGATAGTCTCTTCTGCAGATCTGTGGAATGACTTTTATCAGTAATTCAGTACTAAGCAAATTAATTATATTGTTAAAAAAGTGTAACTATACTACTTAATTACCTGCCATGTACAACTTGTTCCAGAATACTAATGTGTTGAGATGAAACGGAGTATTGGTTTGAAATCGAGCCCAGGTATACAATATAATCCTACACCATAAAATAAGCCATTAATTTCGGAGAATTCTGTGAATAACTGCCTTAATATATGTGCTGTACAAATGCATAAAAAAAATAGTGAGGCAACGAGAAATGCCATAAGATAAACTTGGAAAAAGTTTTCTGCTAGTGGTCGGTCACGTTCACATTTTTTGTTGAACAAGGTACACAAAATTGACTTCTCTTAATTAATAAACTCGTCGTGCCTATAATTTATCACAACGAAATTGTATAAATGGTAGACTATAAAATGAGTTCTTGCCTTAGTATCATCATTAACCTCAGCAGACACTACCAAAGCAAAAACACAGAAAACAGAAATATAAAGAGCTGAAAAAATTATAGACTTCAGCATTTTTTAATTCTAATGAATATGAATGAGCAGGATTAATGATGTACAGACTATTTATAAAACAGAATGCACCTTACTGTGAAGATAGTTAAATGGGTTTCAAACATGGAAATCTTATCTAATTTTACTATTTTAGTATAAAATAAAAAATTTCAAATTGCTATGATCTTGGCATTTAATTATAGTTATTTAATGTTGTAATTCATTCCTTAATTGGCTCTTTAACATGTGCCACGTGATAGAAAAACCCTATTATATATTTAGGGTCACTTAAACAAGATCAATAATTACTATCTTTGAGTATCAAATTGATTGGTTTCCAAATAAAATGTTAGTATTCTGGGGGAAAAAATCTCCCTTAATATTAAGAGAATCTCCCTTACTAAGAGAATAAAAACTCTTTTAGTTTTCTCTTCAAAAGGCATCTATCTACTTAAATAAGAAAACAAGTAAAACATCCCCTATTTACTAAATGAATAGGCAAAACTCCCACTTTTCCCGCCTAAAAGATTTTTCCTAGAATAGTGATTGGTATTTTTAACATATAATATAGGTATGACATGATAATTTATAAATGGACATAATCTTTTGTATTTAAATATTTATATTATTTAATATTTCACATTCTGCACAAATTTATCTCCGATCATTTTAGGATAAGGAAATTCTTTTTTTTAAAGAACTTTATGATAAAATTATTGGCTTTTTATGATAAGAAGTTGCGGCTAAAAAATATGGTATTAGTAAATATTTGTTAAAAATTCATGGACTTATTATGATAAAAATTTGCAGCTAAAAAATATGTTATTAGTAAATATTTGTAAATTAACATCATTAATTTCTCGGTAAAAAAATAAAAAAAAAATACTCATTTTATTACTTCTCAGTTCTCACGATCTAAATTTTTATTTATTTCTCCAATCAAAATACATTAAAGGAGAAACATGAAAAATAAGTGAATTGTCGATTTAAATTTTATAAATACACAAACTCTTGTTTACATCCGTTATTATTTACAACGGAGGTATAAATTTAACCTAACCAACACCTTTTCCCGGTGTGATAGGGTGATACACCCCTCCGTTATAATTTACAACGGTTATAAGCAAGACTAATTGTTATAAATAATACACTAGAAAGTAAGACTCTATAAATACCGTACATATATGCACGGGGTCCATATTAGTAAGTATATAAATAGCGCGCATTCATTGCGCGGGATCTAAACTAGTTCTTTTATTAAATTGTTATATTTTCAATTAATATATATTCTTATAATTGAACTCTGATCTTTAGTTAAATTCATAATTATGATTTTTCATTAAAATAAAATAAAATTGGTATTAAAATATAAACTATATGTTGCTAAACTTTTTAGTAATGCAATAATTATTACTGTATAGAATAACTTGACACATACTTGTTATTAGCTTCGTGACAGAAAACAAATTCATTTAAAAAAATCACAACTTAACTTAATTCTCTTTAATTAGTTTTTCATTTCAATTGTTTTTGTTTCATATCAAAATATAATGAGTAGGTCTCCTGAGAGACGGTCTCTTAATAAATCTTATTAAGAGACCATTGTACAATTTTAAGAAAAAGTGGTACTAAAGGTAATAAAATAGGTACAAATCATGACTAATGATAAAATGGGTACATTTATTATGTAAATAGGTACGAAATTACTATGTTACGATCAACAACAAAAGGGGTACGAAATACAAATAAAAGGGTATGGAAGATTGGTCTCTCAATAGCTTAGTGAGAAACCGTCTCGCAAGTTTTAGTGAAATATAATAGAGTAACATATTAAATATTAATGAGGTGTAAATTTAAAAAGTATATAAATAATAAATAATACACTAAAAAAAATAACTCTATACATGCGCAGGATCTATACTAGTTAAAAACAATTGGCTCAGCCATTCAAATAGCTAAAATAAGAACGTACATGTTAAATCATGCAAATAAACCTTCACAATTAGAGCTGAGCTAGTAAGCCTGACCCAACCCGTACCCGAGCAAACCCGACTGGATAGAACCCGGGAATTTTGTGACCCGAAACCGACACGACTCGATAATCAGTGACCCGAACCCGACCCAAACCCAACCCAATATTGCCGATTAAATTGATGACCCGACAATTATTAAACTTAATATTGATCAAAATGAGGGCGATTTAGTGTTTCGATTGATACGTTTAGCTTAATAATCCCCTTATATTTACTAAAAGAATAGGAGAAGCTATCATTTTCCCGCCTAAAACATATTCCTAAAGCAGAGCTTAGTATTTTTAGCATATACTATAGGTATGAATGTATGATGGTTATTAATGGCACAATCGTTAAAATTTAATATTTAAAACATTCCATTTCACATTCTACAAAAATTTATCTCCGGTTTGATATGATAAAAAAAATCTTTTTTTTGTTTAAATAATTTTACGATGAAAATTCATCGACTTTCAACGATAAGAAGTTGTGCAAAAAAATGTTATTAGTAAAAAAATTCTGAATAACATCATTAATTTCTCGGTAAAAGAAAAACAGTGATGAGAAACATGAAAAATAAGTACACTAAAAAGTAAAACTCTATAACTAGCGTGCATACATTGCACGTGATCTAAACTAGTGGAGTAACTAACCAAATAATGGTCGAAAAATAAATTTTAATGGACAGAAATTGGAATAATGCGATAAAATCGCTAGACCTGATGGTGACCCGACCCGGTACATCATTTGACCCGAACCAGACCCGACAGGGTATGCTCCCGATATGACCCGAACCCGATATGACCCGACCCGGCTTGACTCGACCCAAACCTGACACGATTGCCACCATTAAATCACAGTACACACCAGAGTTCCTACATAATACGGAGTACTAAAGAAAAATATGCATCTAGTAGTATAGTAACAAACTAACAATACAAAGGCCGACAAGAGTGTTGCTCAATCTTGTTATCATGATGACTATTTCTCTCGTGTGAAATATGTAACCAATTGCATCGACGTTAAACAGAGGAAGCAAGCCATATGTGACTGGAATATGTGCAAACAGGAAGGACAGATCAACATGATAGTCCATGAATTATGAGTTAGACACTAATCTTCTATCATACTTCAGCAAGAAGGTAACAGATGCAAAGCCTAAGAGAAAAATATGCAGAACACAAAAGAAATAGAATTACATGCCAAATTTAAGTTGCTGCTGTTTTAATGGCCTTCGCAGCCACTCGTCAGTCGTCATAGATCCCCCCACCTGCCACCGCCACCACCCATAACAGACCTGTCCGCCATTTAAAATTCTCAAAATTGCACATTGTAATCCTGCATTCATCGCCATAATAGTAAAACATAAATAGCTAACATTTATTGATTAAATAAAAAAGGAACCGAGCATAACACTAAAATTGAATATTAAAACGAGATTTATTTGAAAATAGCGAGGCAGACACAAAATTAGAGCATAGAAACCTCGCTAGACATGACATCACTTTTGACAATGAATATAACGCTTAGATGACGCCAATGACTTGACAACCGTAACATGCACCAATATCTGTTCGACCCTATCCTGGACTTACAAGCAAATGTGAAACTAAAGTGTGTGCTGATTGCAGAATGTTGTCGCATGACTTCATAAATTCATGAGTTGTGATGTCAACAACTATTCTTTAGGGCTAGGGAGCACGCAAAGTCTCATGAATTTATGAAGTCATGCGACAACATTCAAGGTTACGAAACTAACAGTAAGTTTATCTGAATGAAATGTGAAACTATGTAAGTTTATCTGAATGAAATCTATAAGTCCATAACATACAAGGTTATGAAACTGACAGTACAGAATGTAACGAGTGGCAGAACTTTTAAAGGCAGACATATGCAAGTAACTTCAGACTAACAAAAGCGATAGCAATTAGCCACGTGCGGTAACTCATTAACAAGCCTACGCCAAGTCAATAAATCAAAGGACTACCCTAGACACCTCCAAAGCTTCAGACTAGATTTTTTTTCTCTTAACACTGAATGCAACGCAAACCGTAGATATTCCAAAAACAAAAGGAAACAAGAACCGTAAAGCACCACACAACAAAAAACCCAAGTTACAGACTTACAGATACTAATGTGTCTACTACAACTTAGAAAAGATTACATTCAGCTTAACCTTTTTGAGCGATCGCTATGAAAGAATCACCCCATCCCATTCTCCTCCGATATCACTGCTACTTCAAAAACCGAACACTAGCTGAACAAGGCATACATCCCAAAACTTCCACTGGAAACGTCACACATACATTCAAGAACGATATAAAACACCTATACAAACAACTACCAGCCTCACATTTTGCTTCCCTATAAAGCAATCTAAACCTCATAACAAGCCATATCTTGCGCCTCGTCAACCTCATATACGTAAATTTCCTATACACAGCCCATTCTTCCTGCCCCCTACGGCCCTACCAAAAGCCACCACTAAACTAGACTTTCTTCTCCCGCTTCTCAATACCGCACAGCAAATATCTACTAACAAGTCACTCAAATCCTGACGAGTGTATCATGAATCAAATGTTACGTATTCATACTGAATTAGAATTAGGAACCTTGCGCTGCTCTTTAATCTTCTCCTAGAGCTCTTGCTATTTGAATTCCTCCACATCAACCTTCCATTTGTTACCGTAAATGAAAATAACCTTACAATTTCAACTTAAAAATCTGCATCTCTATCACATTTAGGGTGTGTTTGGATTGAGGGATTTGGAGGGAAAGGAAAGGGAGAGAGAGAGAGAGAGTAGGGGATTTAAATTCTTTTATTTTGAGATGGATGTGCGGACATACAAGGAAAGATCGGTTAAGGAATGAGGTGATTAGAGAAAAGGTAAAAGTGGCTCCAGTAGAGGACAAGATGATGGAAAAACGACTTAGATGGTTTGGCCATGTGAGAAAGAGACCTATGGATGCACCAGTTAGGAGCCTGGAGACTTGGAGAACAGAAAAGGTCCCTAGAGGTAGGGGAAGACCGAGACAGACATGGTTGAGAGTGATAGAGCACGATATGAGATTTCTGGGGCTTGAGGAGAGTATGGTGACAGAGAGGGCACAATGGAGAGAAAGAATACATGTGGATTTTTAGTATTGATGTTTTTTTTTGACATACTTAGTGTTTTTATTTAATTTAAAGAAATTAAATTATTTATTCTTCTCTCCTTTAGTACACTTTTTTACCAACCACTTTCTTATAGATTTTATTTGGTTTACTTTTTAGGCATTTCGGATCCTTAATTCTATTTCGGTTTTTAAAATCGTTTTAATCTTCTCTCTCGATTTAAATTTTAAGTTTTTATAAAGAAGTCCGGAATTCGATTTTAAAACCCCTAACTCCCTAAGTTTACCTTGACTTTCCATTACATTTTCGTTCTCCCTTTTTGTTTTTCATTTTCCCTTTTTACTCGTTTTTTTGAGGCGCGCGCTCACCCATTGACGGTTCGAAAGGATGATTCATGTCAACCGACCCCAATTCATTTTGGGATTAAGGCTCTGATGTTGTTGTTGGATAGGAAATAAGTGTAAAGGGAAACGGAGGGGGAAAGATTTGGAGGAATCCTTTCCCCCTCCCCTCCCCTCCCTTTCCCTTCCATCCTTCCCCCTCCCCTACCTTTCCCTCCTATTTTAGTATCCAAACACACCCTTAACACATCGCAAATCGGACGTAATCTAATTCCCCGCATCAACCGCCCATACTTTACAGCAAATGACAACAACAACAACAACAACAACCACAACCACAACCACAACCACAACCACAACAACGGCGAAGATAACGTTGCATTATCAACCGTATTTGCGTGTATAGCTCTTTCGCAATTTTAAGTTGAAAATCCGCAATTGTATCACATTAACAATAACAAATCCGTCATAATTTCACAGTTTGCATCAAATAACCTTAATTGCAGCATAAAATTAACAAATCATGAGCTCAATTGAAGAAAGAACAAAGTAAATTTCCGAAATAGTAACAGTAAATAGCATACTTTTTACAGATTTCTGCGTTTTCTCTTTCTCTGACATCCTGGACTTTTCCTGCATCATAATCTCAGAAATAATGACGAAATTGAAGTGTAAAAGTCGCAAAATAATGATAATGCAACGTAAGAACAAAGGATAATCAGGAATTTTCGGAGATGAGAGCAAAATTGAAGGGAATTGGAGCGTGATAATGGAACTTCCATCGCAGGAGCAGAGTTCTTCAAGCGCGGCTTTTGTGTAATTATGCTTTGCCTAATTGGAGCGTGATAATGGAACTACCAATAATTTACCCTAGTCTTGTCAAAGTGTTAAGTTGAGTCTTGGATTTCCAAGACTCAACTTAAAATTTTAGGTGAATCTTGACCTCACGTTAAAGAAAAATGGGATATTCTACATGGCAGATCCTCAATTTTTCGATTTTTTCTACATAAAGACTCTACACTTATTAAAACATACATGGCACCTCTAATTGTTGTCATTATCACTAAGTGTACTCCCTAAACTTTATTTTCCATCAATTAAACTCGTTTTAGGCGTTAAATGATTACTTGACGCGCGTAGCTTCGACATTTATCATCTCATGACATAAGTACTCTATTAGGCTCAATATCCATCTTTGAACCTGATAATTTGGCAAGGAATCAATAAATTTTCCGTCATAAACTTTTTAGCCCATATATATCAATAAATATTAGGATCGAGATAGATATGAAGCCCAATAGAATCCTTATGTCATGGATAATAAATGACAAGTTTGGTTACGCGTGAAAGTCATTATATAACGCCCAAAACTGAATTTAATTGATGGAAAATAAAGTTTAGGGGTACACTTAGGGATAATGACAACAATTAGGGGTACCATGTATGTTATAAAAAGTGTAGGGGTACCATGTAGAAAGTTGAAAAATAGAGGGGTACCATGTAGATTATCCCAAGAAAAATTGTCCAATGAGTGGACAACATGTGTCATTTTTTTTTGTTAAAAAAAAAGTGGAGTGAAAAAGTAGAGTCTGAAGTGAGTCTGACGGATAATGTATAAAGTCTGAGGTGAGTCTGGGATGGTATAAACAATAAATAAATAATAAAAGTTAGTGGAATGTTGATGTGCCAGAGTCTTAGACTTGGGAGAGTCTGACTGATAATCTTACCCTAACTCGGATCTGGTCATCTGGTTCAAACTAAAGAATTAACCGCGGCTCGACCATGATCCGGCTCAAAATAAGGGACTCGAACTTGATATAAGTGTCTTATTTGTCAAGTCGAGGATATTAATAGATGGTTTTTCTAAAATGTGCCCAATAGGCACATGATACGAAATGTTTAGGCATAGGATTGGGTGAGGAAGTTGTTCCGGGTGTAATTCCGGAGCAGGATTGTGACCACTTGAGCTTGTAGAACGATGTCGTTGCTCGTCTCTTCCTTTCTCTCTTTCCTGTAAAGATGAACAAACTGAGGGTTCGGCTTGGGGCAGAGCGTACTCACTCCGACGCTCAAGTCAGTAAACTTAGAGGGATAAGTTGTATGTTTAACTTGGCAAAGTATATTGTAGAGAGATAAGGGAGTTTTATACCAGATTAAGATGATTTTTTCTCAATGAGAGAAGTGGAGTATTTATAGACTTTCACCTTTTGTCACGTAGTGGCCAAGTGGCGTAGCAGGTGGAAAGACTATCTTACCCTCGGCCGAGGGACCCATGACAGGCCGGCAGGCCTGGTTTACTCCATGCCGAGGGGACTGGATGTGAGTACACGGATATGCCTCTCGGCTAGTTAGTTGCAAGCCGAGACCCAGTGACAGCCGACAGGCTTTGTCGGTTAGGCCGTTTTCTTTTGACTTGTTATCTTTTAGCTTTGACCTTGGTCAATATGTTGACTCGGTCAGCGGTTGCAGAATATGTCCCATCAATTTGCCCCCAGCGTAGTCTATGCCGTGGTATAGACCTTCGATGCGTGTTGAGCGTATTCTGCGCATGTCGAACTTCTCCCTCGGCTTAGTCCTGTTCAGGCCGTATCATATCCCCCCTCCACATTGTTGTGTAATGGACATCGAATGTGGAAAAGGAAATGGCGCTGGCCGAGACCGAGGTTGGGAGTGCCGTGTGCTTTTGATTGCCCCTGGCCGGTGCTGCCAAGCTTGGTTGATCAGCTGGCCGTTGGTAAGTAAATACCAAGGAGCGTGTCGAAGAAGATTGGTCACTGTATGTCGATTGACCTTCTGTGGCTGCATGCTTAACACGTGGCCTGATATTGATTGGTGGACGTTTCATGGGCTTTGCTCTGATTGGTCCACTGAATGGGCTTTGCTCTATAAATAGAGCAGTATGCCCCTCATTTTGACCATCAAATTTCATTTTCAAGAAAATTTTTCTCTCTCTAGTTTTCGAAAAGTTTTCTCTCTCTAACTTTCGAAGCGTTACTCGGCGTAACACTTTCTTTCAAGGTAAAAACAAATTCTTCCCCAACTTTTATTTTGTTAAGTATTCTTTGCCACCATGTCTGCTGCTGACGCTCCGGCTAGTACCTCAACCCCGGGGCGAAACCGCGTCCCGATGAACATGAGCCACTGGTTGTCACCCCGGTAGGGTTCGGGGGTCGCAAGTCGCCTTCTCCTGAAATCGACGAGAAATATCTCGAGGGTTTTGATGATGAGGAGGAGGAAGAGACCCAATCTGATTCAGAGAGGCCGCATTTCTTGTGGCACGGCGAAGCCTGCTCGATTAAACCCGATCGCGTTTGGACGAACAAGTTCGCTAGTGTCTCCGGGCCTGAACTTTTTGAAGACCATTACAATTTCGGCAGGGGGTATAGAATTATTGTCCCTGAGGGTGATCAGGCAGTCTGTTGCCCTCCCGAAGGCTGTATAGGCGTGTATATTAGGCATCTGGAGTATGGGCTCCGTTTTCCTCTTCATGAACGTGTCTCGGCCATAACCAAAGCCATGAATGTCGTCGTGGTACAACTGCACCCGTTGGCCATTAGGACGATTATTGGCTTCGTATGGTTTTGTCTTTTTAAGGGGGTGGCCCCAACGGTGAACCTTTTCCGCCGGCTCCACCATCTTCGGCTGTCTACCCAAGGCGTCATGGGATGGTACAGCGTGCAGACCGAGCCGGGTTATGTGACCGTCTCCAAGCTGACATCCTGCAAAGACTGGAAGGGGCGGTGGGTATATGTCGAGGTTCCGGAGGACTATCCACTGCCCCGGTCCTTCCAGCGCCGCGTCAATTTGCGGTGTGAGAGTCAGGGGGAGCATGAAAGATATGTCTCCCGTAATAAGATTAAGATGGACGCCAAGAAGGTTTATCTTAAAGACGACGAAGTGCGGGCAATGAGCATGTTCGAGGCTGAGAAGGATGGCACGCCGAAGGGATGGATGCCTCCGACGCAGATCGTCCTTCAAGACGAGCCGCTTTGCCACGTCGGCCTCATACCGACCCTCAGCCAGGGTGAGTGGGGTCGGTATGAGGCCCTCCTTTGCTTTTATGCTTCGATATTTGTGCCCCAGTTTACTTCTTTTGCTTAACTCCTACTTTGTTTCTTGCAGATCGATTTGGCCAGGATCTCTCTGTCTCCATCCTAAGCAAGTTAGGACTTGACCAGGACAGGAGAGTTGTTGAACTGCACCCTAAGGCCGCGCCGCGTGATCGAAAGCAGGCCCTGCACGAACTCATGGAGCAGGCGTTGAAAGCAATGGACGTGGGGGCGACTCAAGCAGAGATTGGCGGTAACGTGCCGCGCCGGAGACCAAAAACAACGTATTCGGCGGCTACGACGTCAACTCCAACTCGATCTCCAATCCCCGTAGTCCAAAAGGATAAGGAGGTCGTCAATGTTGACGAGGACCTCACCGTTCTGGAGGGTCCTCCTCCCTCTGGTAAGAGGAAAGAAACAACGTCTCTTCCGCCATTACGAGGCAGGGGAAAGAGAGAAGGGGGTAGGCCCTCTATCCAAGAAGGCTAGGACTGGTACGGATCTAACCCATGGCTCGGATTTAGCAGGTTCCTTATGCATTCTTGATGACAGGCTTTCTGATATGTCGATGAATGTTGACATGGACGCTTTGTCTGGGTTTTTTATAGATCAGCCGTCGCCAGCTTTTGTTCTCACCGAACGGCAATTGGAGAAGCAGCCTATGCAGACGGGCGACAAAAATGCCGCCGCCGACTCCTCGTCCGAGAAGGCTTCCTTCGTTCAGCTCAGGGCGGACGGCATAAGGTTGGCAAAAGGTGAAGTGAAGTGGGTCAAGTTGCCGGCACTCATCTTATCGAGCAATAAAAGCTCGTGGCTCAAACTGCCCCTACGCTCGAACGGCTTAGGCTTGAGCTTGCCGCTTCTAGGGAGGAGGCAGAGAAGACGAAGCAGGACTTCCTGGCCACCATGAAGGACTTCCTCGCTGAGCGAAAGCTTAAGGAGGACGCTGAGAAGGTGGTCCTGGCCGAGAGAGCTAAGGTTGAGTCCACGTTGGCTGATGCCGCTAAGTTGCGGGAGGAGAGAAACAAGCTTGAGGGTGGTTATAAGGCCATGGTTGAGCAGAGGGAAAGATGGAAGACCCTGCATTTGGCCGAGGCGAAGGAACATAAGGGCACAAAGGCTATCCTTGCTCAGAGGGAGAAGGATATTGAGATGCTGAAAACCGTCATCATCCCTGAAATGTGTGCCCGGTACCAGGACCAAGCTGAAGATGCTACAAGGGATGCGATTAAGGAGCTCCTTCCTGACGGCACTTTTCCGTGGCAAGATTTTGACAGACTTCTGGATGAGAAGGCGGCTGCTGAGGAGGCCAAGGCCGCGGCCGAGGCCGCTCGGAGGTCATGAGAAGGCGGCCCATGATGCTAAGGTGAAGGAGGCTAGAGAGGAGGCTGAGAAGGCAATGGCACGTGAAGCTGCCAAGTCGTCCTCTGAGCCGTCCACCGACGGTGATGCTGCTGCTGCTGCCGGTGGCAAGCAGCAACAAGTATAGGGAGACGAGCGGTCGTCACCAGACTCACCTGGTCCTTCGGACAGCTTCAACTGTTCGGGGGCCAACTTTTGAGCTTTTCCTCCTTGCCATCCTTTTGGCGCTTCATGTCTAAATGTTGTAATTTTTGTTGTTCCTTCTTTTTTGTTAAACTTTGGTAGGTTGAGCTTAGGCTATCCCTATGGGGACGGCCGTCGACTTTCTTTTGTCTCACTTGTAAACATTTTTAATGAAGTTTGTTTATTTGCCTTCGGCTTGGCCGAGGCTTTGATCTCATCCTCCATTCAGTTGTTTTCTTACGTTTTTAAACATATTGAGCGCTTTTTCGTTTTATCTTCGGCTTGGCCGAGGCAGTTAGATTGCGTATCTCAACTGTACTTAAACGTTTTTAGCATATTGGTCGTGCCCTCTTGCTGTACCTGAACAGGCCGAGGTAGCAAGATTCGCGTTTCCCAATTTGCTCAGCAACATGTTGGCATGTCGGTCGCTTCCTCCTCCACTCTCGGTCTGGCCGAGGCAGTCAGATTTGCGCTTCCCGGCTGCTGTTGTAAACATGTTAGCATATCGGTCGTGCCCCCGTCACTCCCGGCTTTGGCCGAGGCAATCGAGGTTACGGCTCGACTGCATTCGTATCTATAGACATATTGATCGCTTCCTCTGCCACTCCCGGGTTGGCCGGGACAGTCAGATTTGCGTTCTCAACTGTACTTATACGTTCTTAAGCATGTTGGTCGCTTTCGCGAGTATCAACTGCATTTGTATTGACTGCCCGGCTTTGGCCGTGGCGTCTACTTTGGTACGACTACGGAGGGGACAAGCATTTCGATGGAAAACTTGGATCACTCTTCATAAGATATAATCACGCGTTGGGGTGCCCACAACGGTCTCGGACACCTCCGCCGCTATACGAAATATTTCCTAAGGTTGTCTGTGTTCCAATGGCTCATCAGAGGCACACCCTCCATGTCTGTCAGCCGGTATGTCCCCGGCCCCTTTTCTTCAACTACCCTGTAGGGTCCTTCCCAGTTGGCCGTCATCTTACCATGGATGTTTCCTTTATTGGTTACGGCCGACTTTCTCAGGACTAGATCTCCTACTCTTAAGTCCCTTTTGTGGACCCTACGGTTGTAGGCTCTTCTCATTCGGTTTTGATATACTGCCAAGTTGAGCCGTGCCGTATCTCGACTTTCTTCGACCAGGTCAGGAGGCTCTCGGGCCTTCTTCATTTTCGATGGGTTAAAGGTTTGTGTTTTGAATGTCGGCACCGCTGCTTCAATTGGCAGGACGGCCTCAGACCCATAGACTAGGTGGAATGGACTGTACCCTGTTGCTTCTTTCTCCGTGGTTCGAAGGGACCACAGGACGCCGGGTAGTTCATCAGCCCATATTCCCTTTAGCTCTTCAACCTTCTTCTTCAACCCGTTCAGTATTGTTTTATTAGCTACCTCCGCCTGCCCGTTGCTCTGAGGGTGGCAGGCGGAGGAGTATACAAATTTGATGCCGAGCTCT
Organism: Silene latifolia; assembly: GCF_048544455.1. Taxonomy (NCBI): domain Eukaryota; kingdom Viridiplantae; phylum Streptophyta; class Magnoliopsida; order Caryophyllales; family Caryophyllaceae; genus Silene; species Silene latifolia. The sequence goes on from NC_133526.1 coordinate 198,364,276, forward strand.
TCCAACCAATTCATCACCATGTCGCTCCAAAACTCTCGGCCGTGGTCAAATACAATGACTTGGGGTAACCCAAAACGAGTTATAATGTTCTCCCAAATCACCTTTCTTACGGCCGCCGTGGTCTTGGCAGGTATCGCGACAGGCTCGACCCATTTGGTGAAGTAGTCAACGGCGACAATCAGGTACTTCCTTCTTCCGGAGGCCGTCGGAAATGGTCCTAATAAATACATCCCCCACTGTGCAAATGGTAGGGGACTAAGTACGGGTTGCAGGTCTCGGGAAGGTGCATGTATTACCGGAGCATGCATCTGACAATTCTTGCACTTCTTGGTTTTTGTCCTGGAATCTTTCAGCATGGTAGGCCAGAAGTAGCCGGGTCGGAGAGCTTTGTGGGCTAGCGTTCTCGCCCCCATGTGATGTCCGCAGATGCCTTCGTGAATCTCTGTCAGTATAAGCTCCGCGTCGGCTGAACCGACACATTTCAAGAGTGGTCTTATTACGGACCTTCTGTACAATTCTCCTTCGAACATTATGTAACACCCCGATTTATGAAGGAGCCTTTAGCAAGACATTCCCTAATAAACCGGACTGTTACCATCTCGGTTTCCCGAGGTAGTGAATAACAAATTAAACTCCAAGGCAAAATATATAATTACTTTAACTTAATTATTACAAAACCTCTTTTACATCAAATTACAAGGAACTAACATAAATGAAAGTGAAAGTCTTCTAAATGATGATCTAGCTACTAAGTCTTCTGATCCAGTGTCTCACGCCCATCAAGCTCCCAGCCTATCTCATAGACTGTCAAGCCCGCTCCCCAATATTTGGATCGATCACGGTGTTCACGAATACAGGGGGTCAACCACGAGGTTGAGTAGGGAATACAATAAAACAACAAAATATGATATGCATGCTCCTCCGTCACCTCCATCTCCATCTCAACTCATATCTCATAACCCGGAACACCCAGCCATACCGATCCCCGGTAGACTATATATCGACCGTAGCCGATCTGCCAGCTCGCAGCTGAGGACACCAGGGCAAGTCCTGCAGAACCCGCCTGGGCCTTATCACAACATCATCTTCACCACACCACATCACCACAACATCCTCCATCTCCAATGCATATGAATGCTCAAAAGAAATTAATGCAACACAATATATATATCTTTGAACTGATCAATCATAAAATCATGCCGGTTACCAAATGTTGTGATAACATACTCAATACGATCAATTCAGTCAATCACCTTCCAGTATATGAATCATAACGTAAATCAACAGCCACGAAGCAAGTCAACGTTCACAGTTTAGTCATACGAAACACAAACAAGTCAACACAATTCAACATCAACGATAATAAGTCAAGTGTATTTCCCTACCTTTTCGCAATCCAAGCACACACAAGTAATCACTTATGATCCTTCACTTATCCATCACCTACATAACATAATTATGTATAATTACCATCTACTCAGTCAATTAATCATGCACATAACCTAGACTCATCCTAACTTAATAGGAATATCAATTTAAAGAACAAACACGACTTTTTCCTGATTTTCCTGCTCATGGCAGACTCGGTATAAAATGAATAACTAATTCCAGAAAATTCGAATTGATGAAAGGCCAATTGAATTGGAACCCCATGAGTCTTAGCTACAATTTATATCTAACGTGTTTTTCTCAAATTCCAAACTTATCAAGGGTTTTCAGACTGATTTCCAAACACTGACAGAAACCGTCACATAAAAAGTATTGATTCATAAAACGAGTTTGACAAATGATTCTTAAGTAAAACCAACGCCTAACTCATCTAAACTCTTTAAATTAAATATATGAAAAAGACCCAGGACCAATTCAATATCTAAATTATGTTTTAGGGGGTGTTTGGTTGGAGCTTTTGGAATGGATTGGAATGGATTCAATCCATTCTAGTGTTTGGTTGGGGTGATTTGGAATGGAGTTAGATGCCCAATGGATTCTAACTCCACCCCAACCTCTTGGAATCCCATACCCACCCTCCAACCTTGGATTCAAACTCCATTCCCCTCTTCTATAATTTATGATGAACCAAACAAGATTAGGCAAGTATGGATTTAGAACCCCATACTACTATACTATCAAACTCCATTCCATTCCATTCCAACTTGTTGAACCAAACGACTCCTTAGAAGTAATCTTTCAGCCTCTACTGATTTGCGGACTTTTTAGATAGACGTTCACAAATAATTTTTTCAGGAAAAACTACACCGTGAAATGCTACCAATTTTCACAGGCATAAACTAGGCTTGGAATAAACATGAGTCTCTTCTTTAACTTTTTGCATCCCACAGCTTTAAGACAAGTAAAACACTCAAATAACACAGACCAACGAATCTGTAAATTACTGTAACTATTCCATTCATTTATCTCATACAATTTATAATCAAAAACCCCCAAACCAATTCTAGGGTTACGAAAATTATCCCAATACTACTATAATTATGCTAATAATTGAATAAAGAGGTAATAGGATAGTCTACTTACGAAATAGGATGAGAATAGGCTGAGAAATCGCCTCGCAATTCCTCACGCGGCTCCCTTCACACACGGCTCCCTCTTCTCTCTTTTCTCTCTTTTCTCATGGTTAAAATGAATATGGTGATAGGGAGATTAGGGTTTGGTTAGATGGGTTATACATATAGGATAGGTGCTATTAAGACGATACGGGCCTAGCCTAGTTAGATTAATTAAAACCCGAGTCACATAATTACCCGAGTCACAAATACACTACACGACCCAGCTGGTAACTCGGCCTAATATAATATCATATTAAAATACCGGGTATTACACATTAAGTACCTTGCAGCGATCCTTTTTATCTTCTGAGACAGACTGCGGTCCTCCGGCAACTCTTTTGTCAGCTTGTATTTCATTATCGGAGTCATCCACGTCGTCTCGGCTTCGATGTCGCCCACCATGCCGACGGTCTCAGTGATACTTTTAGCATTTCTGATATCCACCAGCACGGTTCGACTGACATTTTTTATGCTTGAACTGGCAAGTTTTGAGAGAGCGTTGGTTCGGTTGTTCTCAGACCTAGGGATGCACTGTATTTGGAAAGATTTCAATTTTGAGGTGTCAGCTTTTACCCTCTCCAGGTACCTTACCATCCCATCGTCTCGAGTCTCATACTCTCCTCGGATTTGATTAGTCAGCTTTCAACACAATATGCTCCGCCCCGGCAGCTCTAGCTAACTCGACCCCAGTTATCACCGCCTCATATTCGGATTCGTTATTTTAGGCCGAGAAGGTAAACTTCAAGGCGTACTCAAACTCGTTTCCGTTAGGGCTGATGATAAGGATGTCGGCTCCTGAGCTGTTCGCCGTGGAGGACCCGTCGGTATACACTTCCCACACGCCGGGATGTGATTCTTCTTGATACGTGCACTCGGCCAGAAGTCGCAAGCGCTTGCCCCTTTATCGAAGGTCTCGGCTTGATCAATTTGAATGCCAAAGCCGGAGAGCTCTACTGCCCATTTGATAAGTCTGCCGGATTTTTCGAATTTTTCTAATGCTTTCTCCAATAGCTGGTCGGTTAAGACCGTCACGGGATGTGCGTCGAAGTAGGGTTTTAGCTTCCTTGCGGCAACGACGACGGCGAGGGCTGCCTTTTCGATTAGTGGGTAATTTCTTTCGGCGGCCAGCAGTGTATGGCTGATAAAGTAAATTGGGTGTTGCCGCTTATTTTTTCCCCGACGACGATTACGACCGACCGTGGCCGAGGTAATCGCTAAGTATAGATATAGCGTCTCCCCAGCGTCGGCTGGATGGGTCGGTAGTGTCGAAGGTGGGCTTTCGGTTGTCCGAAAGCCGTGCTCTCCTCCCCCGGCCTAAAATTTTTATTCCCCTTCAGCACTTTAAAGAACGGAGTGCTCTTGTCGGCCGACCGAGAGATGAAGCGGGCGAGAGCCGCCATTCTTCCGGTCACCGTCATAACCTCTTTTCGATTTCTCGGCTCCGGTAGGTCTAGTATTGCTTGGATTTTCTCCGGATTGGCATCAATTCCCCTGGCGCTGACAAGCACGCCGAGGAACTTGCCGGCCCGGACACCGAAGTTACACTTCTTTGGGTTAAGCTTCATTTTATATTTCCTTAGTGAACAAAATGTCTCGCCTAAATCGGCTAAGTGCTCGCTGTCAGACTTGCTTTTTACAATAGCATCGTCGACGTAAGTCTCGATGTTTCGCCCTTTTTGATTTTGGAACACTTTGTCCACCAACCTAGTGTAAGTTGCGGCAGCGTTCTTCAAACCGAACGGCATCATTTTATACATGAATGTGCCGTTACTGGTGATGAATGCGCATTTAGGCATATCTTCCTCGGGCATAAATATCTGATGATACCCTGAGAAGGCGTCTAACAGGCTTAGCATAGTGTAGCCTGCCGTGGCGTCAATCAAAATATCTATTCGAGGCAAGGGATAACAATCTTTAGGGCACGCTTTATTAAGATTGGTAAAATCAACACACATCCTCCACGCCCCTGACGATTTTCTCACCATTACAACATTTGCTAGCCACTCAGGATAAGTACAAGGCATGATAAAGCCCGCCGCTAATAATTTGTCTACTTCAGCTTTGATGGCCTCATCCTTCTCGGACGAGGAGTTCCTCATCTTCTGCTTCACGCCTGGCATCTCGGCAGCTGAGTATGCGAAGACATCTTTGTTCTTCCTCAGTAGGTCTAGGAGATCGGCTCTGAATTTTGGCTCCAGGTCGGCACCGACAGTTACGGTGCGCCCTGGTTCAATTTCCACTTCCTCGGTCTCGGCTCCTTCGACCATGCCGACATTAGTATTCATCGGGTCGCCCTCCTGCTGCAAGGATGGGCTCTTCCCTTTCTCCGATTTCTTCGCCACTTTGAGGGATTGCATGTTGCACCCCCTGACTGACACTTGGATATTGACTATTTCGTCTCTCTCGTCCTTTGAGACGAGCTTTTGTGCTTCCCCCCGGTCCGAGACGTACATCAATGTCAGAGCCCGGATGGACATCACTGCATCGGCCTCGCGCAAAGTGACCCGGCCTATGAGAACATTGTAGGCAGACGAACCATCGATAACCACGAACTCAGATAAAACATTTTTAGCCGCATCCGCTTGGCCGAACATCACCGGTCACCGATTGACCCAGGGGTACCAGGCCGGCCCCAGAGAAGTCTGTATAGCGGGTTAGTGCGGGGCTCGGTCTCCAATCTTGGACCGAGATTAAGAAAGCACTCCCTAAACATGATGTTCGTGTAGGCTCTGTGTCAATCGGTACCTTTTGACCAAGTGGTTGGCTATATCCAGGTGGACTACAAGCGGGTCATTTTGTGCGGGGCGACGACTCCCTCGTAGTCCTTCTTTCCAATGGTTATATCGGGGATGGTGGAAGCGGGGATCGCTGTTTTAGGCACAAAGTTGATGGCTTGGTATAACTCATTTAGATGCCGTTTGTGCCCATTAGCTGACCCACCGTTCTCGTTTCCCCCGATGACAACCTGGATTACTCCCATCCGTTGGAAAACTGATTTTCTATTCGCCCCGTCGGCGCTTGTTCCTGGGCCTCCAGCTACATACTTGCTGAGGCTCCCCTTTCGGATTAGCTCTTCGATGGCGTTCCTTAGATGTCGACAGTTGTCAGTTTTGTGGCCGGTGTGGCCGTGGTACTCAAAAAGCGGCTTGTGTCACCGTCCCCCTCGCCTTGGGGGCCTTGCCCACTTCTGTCCATCATTCTTGCTTAGGGTAAAGACCTCGGCTTGAGAGGCAACCAGGGGGGTGAGGCTACTGTACCGCTTTTGGTAGTATGGTCCCGAACTCCCCCCGGCGCCCGCCGAGTGCTGTTTCCTATTAGATCTCTCGGGCCGTGACCTATTCCCGTCACGGCGACCTTCATCTGTGTTGTCCCGGCGGCTCTTCCTCTCTGGGTGCCCAGCTTCACTGTGGCCTACCCAGGTTTTGTGATAGACTTCCACCTTTACGGCTCGGTCGGCCATCTTTCTGGCGGAGTCTAAGTTGAGGTCCTCGCACTTGATCAGCTCGTTTTTGAACTCGCCTTTCGGGAGGCCTTTCATCGCCGCGAAGGCCGCGATTCGGTGTTCGGCTCACGGATCCGCCGAACCTTAGCGTCGAATCTTTTCACGTAGCTTCGGAGGGACTCGTCCTCCCCCTGTCGGATAGTTAGGAGATCTGATGTTTCCACGGCCCTTCTCTTGTTGCAAGCATACTGGGCTATGAAATTGTCTCTCAGGTCGGCATAGCAGTACACCGAGCGATTAGGTAGCCCCTTGTACCAACTCTGAGCCATCCCATGCAGGGTCGTTGGGAAGACTCGGCACCACACCTCATCAGGCTGCTCCCATACCGACATGTACGACTCGAAAGCCTCGGCATGGTCGGTCGGGTCGCTATCCCCTTTGTATGATAAGGGCGGCTTCACTTAGTCGGCAGACACGGGGATCTCGAGGACATAGGTGCGAGGGGGGTGTCCGACCACGTGTCGAATGACACGCGGCGATCGGCTCCTCGCAACCTTAGTCCGGCTTCTCTCCCTCTGGCGGGAAGGGCTTCATGTTGTCCGACTTTGGTGAGTCGGACTTCTTTCATTCTTTCGGGGGTGGTCTCGTTGTTGCCGCGACGACGCTGTCCTCCCGTGAGTGGGGGAAGGACTCAGGTCTGCCACTGGCACCACGGGCTCTGCTGGCGTTTTAGCACGCCCAGCTCCTTGTATCGCTCCGGACAAGTTGTTCGGAGTCACTCTATGGGACCTGGTCACCTGTGGATGCGCTGCCGTCCCCGTCGCCGTGACAGGGGGTAATCGGCGTACTACCCATCAGGTCCAGGAATAGCTTTAATTTGGCCGCATCGACCACATGTCCCATGACAGTGACTTGGTCGGTAAGCAGCGGTGTTTCTGGCTCTTTCGGCATCCCATACGCCGGTTCAGTGACTCGGCCGGTGGGGGACTGCCCGATCTCAGAATTACGGAACGTGTTATCCTGGAAGAATGCAGTTCCTTCACTCACAGTTTCTTGTTGCTTTGACATCTTCTTAGCTCGTTGAATGGTTTTTTTTTTTTGTAATGTAGGTGACTAGCTTTCAGTACGTATTCCCACAGACGGCGCCAATTGTTCCGGGTGTAATTCCGGAGCAGGATTGTGACCACTTGAGTTGTAGAACGATGTCGTTGCTCGTCTCTTCCTTTCTCTCTTTCCTGTAAAGATGAACAAACTGAGGGCTCGGCTTGGGGCCGAGCGTACTCACTCCGACGCTCAAGTCAGTAAACTTATAGGGATAAGTTGTATGTTTAACTTGGCAAAGTATATTGTAGAGAGATAAGGGAGTTTTTGTAATACTCCGTATTTATGTCTTGGGGGGTACTCTATCGAGTAGCCCTTACTCTGTCGAGTAAGGGCAAGTTGCGAAGATAAATAGTTTCTGACCTGTTGGGTACTCGATCGAGTAGCTGGGGCACTCGATCGAGTAAGTGGGTACTCGATCGAGTACCTTGGGTACTCGATCGAGTGTCCGGTTTACGGGGGGTTTTTCTCGGGTTTTGTTAATTACGCGATTTAGGTATTTAAACATATTCGTCCTTATTCTAAATCACTTTTTACAAAACCTAAAACCTGTTTAAGAGAGAAAGCAACTAGTCTTCTTCCTAATCGCGTTCTTGACAATTCCTGAGTTCGGACGGTCGGTTTGTATCGTAGTTCGCGTCGTTGGATTCCTTGCGTCGAGGGTAAGCTTTTAATATAATTTATATTATGTTTTGTTAAGATTGATGAAACCCTAATTTAGGAATTGAGGGTTTTTATGAGTAGTAATTGAATGGTAGCATCTATGTGTTGTATGGTAGGAGGAGAATTCGTAGAGGAGCCGTTTTGATACAAATTGTAGATACCGTCTGCGTGTTGTGCTTTCCGGTAGGATTTCTACTCGTATTAGTCCCATAATGGGATATTGGTGATGTCTTTGTAGTTAGTTGTTTGATATGATGATAGTGTTTGTGATTGTGATTGTGTTTGGTTTCTTTGGCTCTCGAGATGCGTTCTCGGCTGAGTGGGGTCACTTGCGGGAGTGACTTCACGCCCTAGTTTCGCCCTTCGTGGAACCCGCCACGGGAGGGGATGTGCACATTAATGGACAGGGTTATCGCTCGTACGATGAGCGGGGCTTAGGTGGGAACGATCGCGGTCCCCATCGGCAGTGGTCGGGTCCAGTGGACGGTCAAGATTGAGATGATGGGAGTTGGTGGTGTGTGTATGTGTGTGAGGCGGTTCGGTTTGTCTGTTTGTCTTATTATTGTTATCTATATTGATTGTGTGATTAGATCGACCCGGTGTTGTTTTGTAAAACTGCGGTGATCCATTCGGGGATGGTGAGATATTGAGCGAGGTATAGAGATGAGTACGGGGATAGCTGGGATGGCCACGACATGACGATAGAGTCTTCCGCTGTAGTTTAGCTTTATTTACATTTCAGTTGAGAACAGATAGTTTGGAATAATGTATTGTACTTTCAGTTTGGTTTCGAGGATTGTATTTATCATTAAACTATTTATAATAAATGTTGTTTCCGTTTTGTCTATTTGATTATCATACCTCGGGCGACCGAGATGGTGATGTCTTCATACCTGAGTGGTCCTGGTAAGGCACTTGGAGTATGGGGGTGTTACAAATGGTATCAGAGCGACGATCCTGAAACCTGTAACCAATGAACTTAATGAACATAGGGAGTCAATTAAAATGAACCCGGGTAAAAGTTGTAGGAGCTAGTGCAAAGGCTTGGGAGACGTCCTAAAGTCGCAAGGGGTCGCCCTACAACTTTGAACCGGTCACATGGGGGAATGTGTGTGTTGAGTCATGTGTGTGCTTAGTAACTTGCGTAACAATGTGATGGAATGTGTTGATGGTCGTATGTTCGAATTGGAATTGATGAGATAAAAGAAAAGTGATGTTATATATATATATAGACATTGTTGATGAAATGATAGCATGATGGAATGTTTACAACGTGGCAATTAATAGCATGATTGATATGATATAATGTGATTTATAAAGTTAGCATGTTAGTATATGACGTAATATGCGGGTAGCTATTACGTATGGGTGGTACTTGATCGAGTGAGGTCGACTCGATCGGGTAGGTTTTGACGATTTTGAGTCCGAATCGCGTTTTGGGGCACTCGATCGAGTAACTAGGGGTACTCGATCGAGTAGAGGGTCACTCGATCGAGTAGCCTAGATACTCGATCGAGTGGGTTAGAGATCGAAGGTCCTGTTTGGTTCGGAGTTTGGGTACTCGATCGAGTACATGGGGGCACTCGATCGAGTAGCCCGTTACTCGATCGAGTGGGTTTGGATACTCGATCGAGTAGGTCTTTGGGCGCGCGTTTTCGTGTTTTGGGGTTTAGTACGTGTGTTTATGTTTACCCTTTTTTGTATAGCTTCAAGATGCCGCCCAAGAGAAATGCTTTGTATGCGAGAGCTGAGCTTATGACTACGGACGACATCGTCAAGATGTTAGAACACCAGGATGCTCTTACTGAGACCCTGAAGAGAGTGAATGAGGACAAGGATAAGAGTAAGGAGAAGGAGGTTGACCATGCTAAAGTCAGCCTCTATATTGTGAGGTTTAATCCGAAGGAGTATAAGGGAGTTGAGGAGCCTAATCTTCTAGATAGTTGGCTGAGGGAGATGGAGAACATACTAGATTTAGTTCGTTGTCCTGATGAGATGAGAGTGGATCAAGCTGCATTTTATCTGAGGGAGGCAGCTGGCAAGTGGTGGGACTCAGTGAAAGTGAGTGCCAAGGAGATATATACCAACCAGGGGTTACCTGCTATACCTTGGGAGGAGTTTCGTAGGGCCGTGAGGAAGGAGTTCGTGCCAGAACATGTGAGGAGTAAGTTGAGAGAGGAGTTCGACAAGTTTAAGATGATCGCTTTGAGATGTCGTGGGCCGAGTACTACAGCGATTCAATGAGAAATCTAGATATCCGAGGATATGGGTTTGAGTGAGGAGAATCGGCTTTGAGGTTTGAGAGAGGGCTAACCACGAAAATTATGGATAAGTTACCCGTGGGAGTCCTTACCGATGTAAAGGAAGCATATGAGAGGGCCGAGAGAGCCGAGAGGCTAGTGGAGATGGCTCGGGAGAGGTCGTGGAGAGAAGAGGAAGTCCGAGAGCGAGGGTGGTGGCCAATCTAATTTCAAGAAAGGCAACCACAATCAATCTAAGGGGTTTTCTTCCGGGTCCGGGTTTAGTCTTTGGAACTTCCTTTGGGAGAGGCCGTGGGAGTGTGAGCAATAGCTGGGGAGTGACTGCTTTGGTTGTGGTGGCGTAGGCCACAAGAGACATGAGTGCACTAGTGCACCGGATCTTTCCGGAGACTCGCGCGAGCTTCGCGAGCAACAGACCGGCGGGATCATGGCCAAACCGGGAGGTCGAGTTACAGAGTGGAGGCAACCGCAACGGCGGTAATTCTTATCGAAGACACCGCGAACAACAACAACAACAATCAAGGGTCGGGTGCTAAGCCGACCGCATCGACAAGATCTTGTCCGGGGAGGTGGGCGAAGACCGGTGGCAAGTTGTTCATGATGGACAAGAAGACGGTGAGGAAGATGCGCACGTTATCACCAGTACATTCCTTGTTAATGGTGTTCCTACGTTTGTTTTGTTTGATTCGGGGGCTTCTCAGTCGTTTGTGTCTTCGAGTCATGTAAAACAGTTGGGTTTGAGAGTATATGAGTCTGTTAGGGAACAAGTTTTCATACCTTCGGGAGAGTCCAGATCGTGTGGGAGGTTGTTTAGAGATGTATCCTTGATAGTTGGGCAAGTCGATTTCCTTGTAGACTTGCTAGAGTTTCCTTTTAATGGTTTTGAGATGATAGTTGGGATGGATTGGTTAGGAAAGTATAAAGCTAAGATAGACTGTCATCAAAAGAAAGTGTCCCTAAGAGGCCCTAAGGGTGTTAGTGTGTCTTACCGTGGGTTTCTAGTCAAACCCAAAGTTAAGTTGATTGCAATTGTCACCTTGAAGTCGTATTCGAGGAAGGGATGTCCTCTGATTTTGTGCCATGTGAGAGATGACCGGATAGAGAGCCCGACAGTTGACGAGATACCAGTGGTGGGAGAGTTTGCAGATGTTTTTCCAGAGGAGATTCCGGGGTTGCCACCGAAAAGGGAGATAGATTTCACCGTTGAGTTGAAGCCAGGGACGGGGCCAATCTCTAAGGCACCGTACCGTATGGGTCCTAAGGAGATGGAGGAGCTCAGGAAGCAGTTGGATGATTTGATAGAGAAAGGATACATTAGACCAAGTGTATCGCCTTGGGGAGTACCAGTTCTTTTCGTGAAGAAGAAAGATGGAACTTTGAGGTTATGCATATATTACAGAGAGTTGAACCGTGTGACGATAAAGAACAAGTATCCTTTGCCAAGGATAGATGACCTGTTTGATCAGTTGAGTGGTGCAACAGTCTTTTCTAAGATTGATTTGAGGTCGGGGTACCATCGGGTGAAGATTAGAGAGGTGGACATACCGAAGATGACTTTCACGTCGAGGTATGGCCATTATGAGTATGTGGTGATGCCGTTTGGGTTGTCTAATGCGCCGGCAGTGTTTATGGATCTGATGAATAGGATCTTCAGACAGTTCTTGGACCAGTTCGTGGTGGTGTTTATCGATGATATCTTAGTCTACTCTAAGACTAAGGAGGAGCATGAGGAGAATCTGAGGATCGTGTTGCAGACTTTGAGGGATCATGAGTTGTATGCTAAGTTGTCCAAGTGTGAGTTTTGGTTAGAGAAAGTTGCTTTTCTGGGGCATGTGATATCTAAAGATGGGGTAGCTGTGGATCCGGCGAAGATTGAGGCAGTTACAAAGTGGGAAGCACCAAAGAATGTTGCTGAGGTTAGGAGTTTCTTGGGTTTAGCTGGATACTACAGACGGTTCGTGAAAGATTTCTCCAAGATAGCTAGACCGATGACGGCGTTGATGAGGAAAGAGAACAGGTTTCGTTGGGATGAGGGTTGTGAGACGGCGTTCCAAACATTAAAGGAGCGTTTGACCACAGCTCCTGTCCTCGCATTACCTGAGGGGAGCGAGAATTTCGAGGTTTATACGGATGCCTCGAAGAATGGGTTGGGGTGTGTGTTGATGCAGAATGGTAAAGTAATTGCCTATGCTTCTAGGCAGTTGAAGCCTTATGAGGAGAACTACCCTACTCATGATCTGGAGTTGGGTGCAGTGGTGTTTGCTCTCAAGATTTGGAGACATTACCTTTATGGAGCAATCTTTAAGGTATTTTCTGATCACAAGAGTCTCAAGTACATCTTCACGCAGAAGGAGTTGAATATGAGACAGAGGAGGTGGATGGAGTTGATTGGCGATTACGACATGGAGATCATCTACCATGAAGGGAAGGCCAACGTTGTAGCTGATGCTTTGAGTAGGAAGAGTGTACATTCTTTGTGTACAGCTCTATCTTTGATGAGGTTGAGGGATGAGGTAGCGAGCTTTGGGATACATATGATGCAGAAAGGAGATGCCATGGGTGATATGACGGTACATATGGAGTTTTATGATGACATCCGGGATAAGCAGGCTTTGGATCCTAAGATAGTGGAGTGGAGAGCTGGAGTAGAGAAAGGGACAGTGTCCCGCTTTTCCATTCATACAGATGGTAGCTTGAGGTTTGATGGTAGATGGTGTGTTCCTAATGATGAGGAGTTGAAAAAGACAATCATGACAGAAGCGCATTGCACACCATATTCAGTTCATCCGGGTGGAGACAAGCTTTACAAAGATTTGAAGAAGACGTTTTGGTGGCCTGGGATGAAGAAAGAGACAGCCGAGTTTGTGTCCCGTTGTTTGACATGCCAAAGAGTTAAAGGGGAACAGAGAAGACCACAAGGTAAGGTTCAGTCCTTGGAGGTGCCTGAGTGGAAATGGGAATCCATTTCCATGGATTTCATTGTGGGTTTGCCGAAGAGTCAACAAGGTAACAATATGATTTGGGTGATAGTAGATCGTCTGACCAAGTCAGCTCACTTTGTTCCAATGAAAGATACATGGACTAAGGCACAATTGGCTATGGCCTATCGAAAGAACGTCTTAAGTTACATGGAGTCCCTAAGGACATAGTGTCTGACAGAGATGCGAGGTTTATATCGAGGTTTTGGAAGGAGTTGCAGGAATCGTTGGGAACAACTTTGAAGATGAGTACAGCATTTCATCCTGCGACAGATGGGCAGACTGAGAGAACAATCAAGACCCTTGAGGATATGTTGCGAGCTTGTGTGATGGATTTCGGTGGTAGCTGGGAGCAGAGGTTGGACTTGATAGAGTTTTCTTACAATAACAGCTATCACACTAGTATTGGTATGGCACCGTTTGAGGCTTTGTATGGGAGGAGATGTAGGAGTCCAATCTGTTGGGACGATAGTGCTGAGGCAGTGGTGTTAGGACCAGAGATGGTACATGAGATGGTGGAACAGATTAAGATGATCAGGGAACGGATGAGAGCAGCCCAGGATAGACAAAAGAGTTATGCAGATCTACATCGTCGGGACATAGAGTTTCAGGTTGGGGACAAGGTTCTTCTGAAAGTGTCTCCTATGCGCGGAGTTATGAGATTTGGGAAGAAAGGCAAGCTAAGTCAGAAGTTTATAGGGCCTTATGAGATCTTAGAGCGAGTTGGGGAAGTTGCTTATCGTTTGGCTTTACCGGCTGCGTTGGAGAGAGTACATAATGTGTTTCATGTATCGCAGCTGCGGAAGTATGTAAGTGACCCGTCACATGTGTTGGAGGCAGAGAGCTTAGAGCTGGATGAGTCTTTATCATATCTTGAGGTACCTAAGCCGATCCTAGACCGAAAGGTTAGAAAGACCAGGAGTGGTGAGACAGTTTTGCTTAAGATCCTTTGGTCTAACCACGAGACCGAGGAAGCTACATGGGAGGCAGAGGATATCATGAAAGAGCGTTACCCCTTTCTTTTTGATCAGGTATGTGTGGTTACGGGGACGTAACCTTGTTTCTTTTAGGGGAGTAGGAGATGATCGCGAGCAGTTTTTTAAGAATTTTATGCACCTTTTTGTATGTTGCGTCGGTAGGTTGTCGGGATGAGTTGGGTAAGTAGCGTGTTTTATGTTGAGTTTTGTTTTGGTTGTTGAGTCGGTAATGTTTTGGAGTACCTTTGTTTTAGTAGTGGTTTGAACTTCGGGGACGAAGTTCCTTTTAAGGAGGGAAGACTGTAATACTCCGTATTTATGTCTTGGGGGGTACTCTATCGAGTAGCCCTTACTCTGTCGAGTAAGGGCAAGTTGCGAAGATAAATAGTTTCTGATCTGTTGGGTACTCGATCGAGTAGCTGGGGCACTCGATCGAGTAAGGGGGTACTCGATCGAGTACCTTGGGTACTCGATCGAGTGTCCGGTTTACGGGGGGTTTTTCTCGGGTTTTGTTAATTACGCGATTTAGGTATTTAAACATATTCGTCCTTATTCTAAATCACTTTTTACAAAACCTAAAACCTGTTTAAGAGAGAAAGCAACTAGTCTTCTTCCTAATCGCGTTCTTGACAATTCCCGGAGTTCAGACGGTCAGTTTGTATCGTAGTTCGCGTCGTTGGATTCCTTGCGTCGAGGGTAAGCTTTTAATATAATTTATATTATGTTTTGTTAAGATTGATGAAACCCTAATTTAGGAATTGGGGGTTTTTATGAGTAGTAATTGAATGGTAGCATCTATGTGTTGTATGGTAGGAGGAGAATTCGTAGAGGAGCCGTTTTGATACAAATTTGTAGATACCGTCTGCGTGTTGTGCTTTCGGGTAGGATTTCTACTCAGTATTAGTCCCATAATGGGATATTGGTGATGTGCTGTAGTTAGTTGTTTGATATGATGATAGTGTTTGTGATTGTGATTGTGTTTGGTTTCTTTGGCTCTCGAGATGCGTTCTCGGCTGAGTGGGGTCACTTGCGGGAGTGACTTCACGCCCTAGTTTCGCCCTTCGTGGAACCCGCCACGGGAGGGGATGTGCACATTAATGGACAGGGTTATCGCTCGTACGATGAGCGGGGCTTAGGTGGGAACGGCTGCGGTCCCCCATCGGCGGTCGGGTCCAAAGTGGACATCAAGTATTGAGATGATGGGAGTTGGTGGTGTGTGTATGTGTGTGAGCGATTCGGTCATGCCTGTTTTTGTCTTATTATTGTTATCTATATTGATTGTGTGATTAGATCGACCCGGTGTTGTTTTGTAAAACTTGCGGTGATCCATTCGGGGATGGTGAGCGGATATTGAGCGAGTATAGAGATGAGTACGGGGATACCTGGGATGGCCACGACATGACGATAGAGTCTTATTTCGTAGTTTAGCTTTATTTACATTTTTGATTGAGAATGTAGATAGTTTGGAATAATGTATTGTACTTTCGGTTTGGTTTCGAGGATTGTATTTATCATTAAACTATTTATAATAAATGTTGTTTCCGTTTTGTCTATTTGATTATCATACCTCGGGCGACCGAGATGGTGATGTCTTCATACCTGAGTGGTCCTGGTAAGGCACTTGGAGTATGGGGGTGTTACAGTTTTATACCAGATTAAGATGATCTTTTCTCAATGAGAGAAGTGGAGTATTTATAGACTTTCACCTTTTGTCACGTAGTGGCCAAGTGGCGTAGCAGGTGGAAAGACTGTCTTACCCTCGGCCGAGGGACCCATGACAGGCCGGCAGGCCTGGTTGACTCCATGCCGAGAGGACTGGATGTGAGTACACGGATATGCCTCTCGGACGGCTAGTTGCCAAGCCAAGACCCAAGTGACAGGCCGACAGGCTTTGTCGGTTAGGCCGTTTTCTTTTGACTTGTTATCTTTTAGCTTTGACCTTGGTCAATATGTTGACTCAGTCAGCGGGTGCAGAATATGCCCCATCAGAAGTATTAATAGATTAATTAGGATCATTATATTAAATTTAGAGAAGTTTTTATCATGTTTATTGAGCACATTTTAGAAAAACCCATTTAAACTGAGTTTGTCTTATCATGGAGTATTATATTGCATTTCTTGACATTATAATTAGCAACTGGCATTTAAAAACGTTGTACACCAATTAGAATTATATTCAATCGTTGGTTAAAAAATACTCCATTTATTCAACTTCACTTTGCAACTTTCTATTTTGCGCACTATTCACAAGCGGACATTCAACTTCAATTTTCTCTCGATACATAAGTGAAAATATATTCATGTGGGATCTTATTTGATTCGTCTTTAAGAGTACATTAAAAATATCTAACTTTTATAATTTTTGCAAATACGCAGCTAATGATATTTATCGTGTAAAAGCTGCGTTGGCAAACGTGGTAAAAAAAACTTGTAAAGTGGAGTTGAATAGAGGGAGTAATACACTGCATAAGGCTATCAGAACTATATTGGATCGGTGGTTAAAAAACAATTCGACATCTAGTTACGTAAAAGTTGCTTGATATGTTGGGGAATTTTAATTTGTCTTATAACAGAAAAGGGGGATGCAAGGTATGTAACTTTAATGTGTGTCAACTGGAAACTGGAAAGTACAACCGAGAGATGAAAGGAATGCATCAAGAAAACAAAAGGCTAAACGCCGCCGGCGTACAGGACACAAAAGCAGACAAGTGCTGAATCTTCAATTGTTTCCCGGGACCTAGATAGTTTAAGCGTACAAAGTTCGACTTATGCAGCTGATGTAAACTAAAATAGAAATAGAAATGTTATATGTACTCGAGTTTCAGATTACACGATGAAAGCAAACAGCCGCCTCCTACATAATGTCCCTCAGGCTGCAATCTTCATAAAGACTGAAGCGTAACGCCAGGACATGAAGATAGCAAACTCCAGAACTTTCAAATTTATGTACATTAATCCTTGAGCCTTCCTAGACATGGAGAAAATCGACATTGAATCAATCAGAGGACTACAAAGCATCAATGAAAGGCTATTGAAAAGTTGAAATTCTTACTCACCAAACCACACCTCGCTACACGTGGCCCACACAATTGTGGGGGGAATATCGACATATGCGTAGTTTGGTGGGATTGGAGGGAGTATTTTGCCTATAGTGTGATCCGACCGAGGATCACGACATTTGGATACAGGGATGTAACTAAAGAACAGGAAGCTAATGCAACTAAAGGCTTACCATTTACCGTAAGGAAGGCCACGGAAGGAATGAGGAAAACAAAATGGCGTCATGTGTGAAGATAATTAGCAGCCATCATCAGCTCCAAAGTAAGTTCAGGTTCGATGTGGAATTCAGTCTCCTTTCCACTACAATAAAAAAGGGTTACACCATGTTAATGAACTTAGAAGTTCATCCTTTCTACCATAACAGAGAGAAAAATGTTGAAACATTCTAGGACAAGAGCTACAGAGCAAGATCACTAGGAATAAGCTAGCATTTCTAGCTTCCTACTTAAATCAATAGCTTTAAATAAGACACACATTCACCAACACGGTTTGAACAAGCCGGAAAAATAACAGGCTCAAATTCTGGAGGTCAATACGGAAGTGCAAGGATGACTAGTTAACTAGATCACTATCAGAGCGACTAAAACAAGTTTACCAATAGTAGTCAACTCGATCAGTAATTGGAGGTATTAGAATACATGATCATTGATACATTACTCCTAGACCTGTCAAAATTCGACCCGACCCGGAAACCCGACCCGACCCGACCCGTTTTTTTAGGGTTACAAACCCGGTTTTTTCGACCCGCGACCCGTTTGACCCGAACCCGAAATGACCCGTTATTTTAGGGTCGAGACCCGACCCGAACGGGTCGACCCGTTGGGTCAAAGGTAAATCAAGAATTTAATTAAAATATTAATATTTATATATTATATTTGAAAAAATAGTTAAAAAAATATTTTTTTTATTACTTAAAATTACAAAAACAACTAAAAAGATAATTTTATATAACTTTTATAATATTTAATAATAAAATAATTATTAAAAAAACTTTATTTTAATAATTATGTCAATATAATTAATGTAAACGTTTAATATGATTAAAATATTAATTTTAAATATGATTTACATTTTAAAAAAATATTTTTTTAATTAAAAAAATCGTTTAAAAAAGACGTTAGAAATTATTTCTTGACCCGTATTCTGACCCTAACCCGACCCGTGACCCGTATAACCCGACCCGTATCTGACCCGACCCGTATTCGACCCGACCCGTATTCTGACCCGACCCGTATGACCCGACCCGGGACCCGACCCGCCCGACCCGTTTGACAGGTCTAATTACTCCTGTGGTACACAAAAGCACAATGACCACATGTTCATTGTTCGAACGTAGTTCTTCATATTGTAAGACAGCATATAAAGCAAACAGCGTTCATATCCGGATCACGCAATTATTATAAAATGCATTTATTGGTTACGTACACTCTAATGAAAATCAAAAATCATTGCAATGTTTTATTTCCAAGGGTGCTATATATTACTAGAAAGAGATGATAAAAAAAAATTACTAGAAGGAAAGGAAAATATAATCAGTCATTTTTTCACACATAAGGCACAAGGCCACATTGGGAATAGATTCCACACAAGAAGAGAAAACGGCCAAAAACAAACACTAACTACTAAAACGAAACGGCCAAAAGAAAAACTTAAATCAAATCACTTGTAGAATCATTCGTTAACTAACTTCTTTCGCATTTAAAAAAATCTCTTGTACTCTCATAGCTAAATCATACATTCATACTTGCTACTTATGGTGTGTTTGGATTGAGGGAATTGGGGGGAAAAGAAAGGGAGGGAGAGTAGGGGATTTAAACTCCCTTATTTGGATAGCAAATAGCAAACAAGGGTGTAGGGAAATAAAGAGGGGAGGATTTGGAGGGAGCCATTTTCACTCCTCCAAGGCAAATCAAAATCTCCTCACAATAGGCAGATTTGGAGGGAAATTGTATCATTTCACTTCCCTTTCCCTTCCCTCCCTTTCTCTTCCCTCCTTCCCCCTCCCCTCCCTTTCCCTCCACTTTTGTTGTCCAAACACACCCTTGGGATATGGAGTGAAATGGAGGGGAGGGAATTGAGAGGATGAGAAATCCATTGTTTGGTTAGCAAAATGAAGGTAGAAGGATTTGGAGGGGAGGGAAAATGGATCCCTCCATTTTTCTCCTACAAGACAAATTATTTCCCCACCAACATAAGCAAGATTTGGAGGGATAATCACCCCCTCCATTCTCCCTACCCTCCCCTCCCCTTCCCTTCCTTTCCCTCCTTCCCCCTCCCCTCCCTTTCTTTCCTTTTTTCCTATCCAAACACACCTGTTCTGAAAACCGGGTAATAGCCTTTGGCAATTAGCCTTAGCAGACTATCATTTGGTATCATTTGTTTTTGTTTTCTTCAAATTCTCCTAATTAGTATTAAACTCCAAAACAAAACGTATTTCTCTAAGTTATCATCAAACATCAGAAACATCAGAGACCATTCCTTAGCAGTACCTATGAATCTATGATTCATGCAAAAAATAATTGTGAATTATGGCAAATGTAGTCCCTGATCATATGACAAAGAAGTGAAACGGTGAGCATATCGTAGTAAGTTGATGTTCGATCTTAACATATCATCTACACTAGACAACACAAAGCATCTAAAACTAACTCGTCTGGTAAACAACACTCATCTTTCCAATCAGCGGAATCAAATTAGACAATAGGTTTCTATTTTACTTAACAAAAACTTATATACTCCGTATTACTCTAATAGTGGAAGAGAACACAGTTACTCGATCCAGTCCAATCTCGCTATCTTACAAAACACTCTATACCATCAGCACTCGACAACACGAGATGTCTGAAACTAACTCATCTGGTCGACTACTAAACAACATTCATCTTTCCGATCAACGAATCAAATTAGATAATAAGTCTCTACTTAACTACATCAAATTAGTCAAGCTTATATACTCCTCTCGTAAAGAAAGAGTACACGATCCAGATCCAGATCCATCTCAAAAACTAACTAACTCATCTGGTAAACAACTAAATAACATTCAGTTTCCGATCAACAAATAGAATTAGATAATAATCCTCTCACAGCGAAAGAGCACGCAGGTACTCGATCCAGTTCAGTCTCGCAATTCTCGAAACACAATTACAACTACTTACAGCCAGCACGATAATTCCGCAACAGATTATCGCAGCAAAAAAAAAAATATCAATCATCAATTCATCACAAACAATCAAAAGTGCGCTCAATTAAAGAATAAAAAACGTAAATCAACCTAGCATATTGAAGGGACCAGTAAAAATACTGGCAAATCTTCTCAAGAATAGTCGTACTAATTTCCGGGAAAGTAACCTGTCCGTGCTCCGTTTCCGCAAAACTCCCTGTGAAAATCAATAAATTCATACTAAATCATTACAAAACAGTAATTTCAGCAAAATAATCAATAAAACTTAATTGAAATCATAAAATTCATACTAAATCGTCAAGAAACAGTAATTTCAGCAAAACTAATCAATAAAAATGTACTCCGTTGTTGAAATCATGAAATTCATACTACATCATTAAGAAACACTGATTTCAGCAAATTAATTAATAAAATATAATTGACGTCATGAAATTCATACTAAAGTATTAATGAACACTGATTTCACCAAAATTAATCAATAAAATTTAATTGACATCATGAAATTCATACTAAATCATTAGAAAACACTAATTTCAGCAAAGTTAATCAATAAAATTTAATTGAAATCATGAAATTCATACTAAATCATCAATAAACAGTAATTAGAGCAAAATTATTCAAGAATATTGAATTGAAATTCATGCTAAATCATCAATAAACCACTAATTTCAGCAAAATTAATCAAGAAAATTGATGAAACCCTAATTTTTCATCGCGATCATCAATTTATCAATTAGATTGAAACAAATACAAGTAGTACCTGGAGAAGTAAGCATGTTACGAAGAGTTTGAGAAACCATGGCGGCTTTCTTATCAATGATGAATTCGAATCCTTCGGCGCTAATTAATTTGACTGTTTCGATTTTCGTCATCTTCGCTCGTAATTTTCTCGAGTTTTTTTCTCTCTCTAGATCTTTGATTTTGCGCACGAATTGTTTTTATTTAGTTTGAGCTATGAAGATTCTGTGGGTAAGTAATAAGTATTGGGCTTTTGAGTTGGAGGTGGTATTCGAACCCAAGTATGTCTCAAGAGTCAAGTCAACCGGGTCGAATTCACCTTAGACTAATCCCGGCAAGAAAACCGATCTGACTCGTACCCGGTCTGTACTCAAATAAAAGAGTAGAAACCCATATTTGACCATAATTCGAGTTAATCTAACCTGAATCTGAATCGTTGCATTTTATCTAGTGTTACTTGATCTGACAAATGAGTCAATCAGATCGAGTCGGTTAGTTGGGGTATGGTAATTTCGGGTTTGCAAGCTCGGATTGGACGGTGTATGGTAAGTTTCAGGCATGTTGTATCAACCCGCCTTTTGTAATTTGTGTTACTTAAAATACACAATATGTAATTGGTATTTACTTTTAAGAATTTTATGTAAAATATACACATTTGTTGAAAAGCTTACTTTTGCCTAAAACCGGAATAACTCGAACTGCAACCCGCCCGTTTGACATGTTAATGGACAGTATGGGCCAATAAACATCCAGGTCACGACAGATAGGGTCGAGACAATTCAGGTTGCAGGTCATTACGAGTCCACTCTACAGGTGCGAGACGGACCAGATTTGTTTGGATCGATTGTTATTGCATAATAACTTGATAAGATAACATTAACAATACATCTTGAACTGGTAGAATTCTATATGTCCTGCTTTAAAAACCTGAATGACTTAAGCTACAGCTAACCTAACCGAAATCCGCAATCAATGAACCCTTTGTCGATTTTGCTTTGATATGACTGTGTTATGGCACCACAAGTATTAGAATGGACTGCGTTGAGTTTGAAGGTTACTCACCTCATTTTTTAACCACGAGAATTATTATCTCTTCATAAAACACCCCAAATAAAAAGGAGGGCGGATTCTTTGACCCATTTTGTGTTTCATCTGGTGTCCCAGTATATTCTCCTTGTGACACATCATTAGCTTAATAGATATTATTATTTATTTATTTTATTATATTATATGAATGATGACGGGTCGCAACACTCGCAAGATTACGACAATAAGACGGAAAGTCAGACATAAAAAGGTTACAGATGATCTCAACTCGATAAAAAGACTACTCACTGTTAACCTGTTGTCGATAATAAAAAACTCGATTTACAAAAAAAAAAAAAAAAAAAAAAAAAATTTGATTGCTTTCATTTTCATGGTTTGGTACATTTCTCCCCACCACGAGTGGTCCAGTGGCTATTTGACAACAGTAGGTCTCCCTTGTGACGGGTCAGATCTTGCGACGGGTATTTTGTGAGTGAAAATGGGTAGAGGGGACAAGGTGGGCACCCACCCGATGTGCTCCTTCTCTCACCCCTATGGATTTTTTGTGAGACAATATGGTACCCGTCTCTTGTTTGTATTTGTGATTTGGCAAACAGACCATTTTAAATTTTTAATCATTAGCATACGTTTCCCGTCATTTTCTTCTTTTTTACATCACCATTTCACTCTTCTTTCGATCCCCCAATTCAAGGTAAAAAAAACTCCCTCAATCAATTAACTTCACTCAATTTACCGCTTAATTTTACGTCAATCTAATTATTTACTCCTCCGTACTGATCATTTGTTTACCTTATTTACTGTGAAGGGTATTTTAACCAAAAATAAACAAATGACGAAGACGGAACGAGTACTTTATTTTCATCACTGATCGTATAATTTTGTTTGTTTTTCGATCTGATTTAGGGTTTCCGATCAAAATGGCGAGTAGAGTAGATCATGAGTATGATTACTTGTTCAAGATCGTGTTGATCGGAGATTCAGGTGTCGGCAAATCCAACATTCTCTCGAGGTTTACGAGGAATGAATTTTGTTTGGAATCTAAATCTACTATTGGTGTTGAGTTCGCCACTCGTACCCTTCAGGTATTTTAAAACCATCTTACACAAGTATTTGTTATATCAACGCGTATTGATGGTAGCACAAGTATTTGTTTTGATATGAATGCTGATTGGGTTGAAAATGCAGTTATAGTAAAACCGTCTTCACAAAATCTCATTATAGACATCAATTATCTGTCTATAACTAAAGACGGGCCAAGTAACATACCACACACACAAACAACAACTTGCGTGGGTGGTGGGGCCCAAAAATGTCACTACTTAAAGGGTATTTGACCCGTCTCTTGCTATAGACGGATATAGCAAGACTTGCTAAACCGTCTTACACAAATATTTGTGATTTCAACGCGTTTTAACTCGTATTCTCTCTGTCCTGGTCATTTGTTAGCCTTTTTCATTTTGGGTGTCTCAGTCAATTGTTGTCCCCTATTTTAAGAATGAACTTAATTAGCAATTTGATCATTCACACTCAATTTGGTCCACTTGTCATCTAGTAATTGACTCCCTCCTCTTTCCTTGGTCTTTGTGCCAAAAACAAAGGAAAACAATTGACCGGGACGGAGGGAGTACTACTTTAATGAATTAGGCTGAAAATGTAGTTATAGTAAAACCGTCTTACACAAGTATTTGTAATTTGAACGCGTATTAATGCCAAGTACTTTGATGGATTAGGTTGGTAATGCGGTTAAAGTAAGTTTGATTTGATGCCAGTCGTCGGATTATTTGTTGCTATAGGTTACCACTCGAGTTGGGTTATGTTTATCGGATTTGGATGCCCTTTAGAATTTGAAATTCGTGTCAGTTCTCTTTTCAGGGGTGTCTAAGGCCCCGGGCAACCACAGGCGTGGGAACCGGGCCTCCGGTTTTGGTCACCGGATTTAAAAACTTCATTGATGAAATTCGATACAAACCTCGAAGTATAATATACTCTTGCATTCATATTTGGGGCCTCATTTTATTATTTCGCACCGTGCCTCCATTTGTTTTAAGACGCCCTTACAGTTTCTGTTAATCTATTTGAATTTATTGGATGATTTTGATGAGAAATTGGGCTGTATTGGCGCGTTTCTTACGTGTTTGAGCTAGAGATTTGTTTGTATGAATATTTCGCCATCCATGGTTGGCTTTGCGACTTTTAGCTATCAGCTATGTACTTGTATGAATATTTCGCCATCCTATTGTTGTTAGGAGCATGCATGGGAGTTCACCCTGTGACGTTTGCCATCTATCCACCAATTCCTAGCGACATGGCCAAATTACTGAAGTACAGCTGAGTGAATTTTAGGAGTGCTGTTTTATGTGCCTTACGGGCTCCCCGTGTTGCTCTGTCTATAGTTTTTTCGCTCAACTGATAGCGTACTTCTTTTACAATACAGTTAGTCTTGCTGAAGACGGGTCGGAGCAAGTGACGGGTAATGCCACTCACAAAACGGATAAGGGAGACAAGGTGGGGGCACCCCCATGTGCTTCCCTCTCTCCTCTATTTGGGTCATTTGTGAGAGGAAATGGTATCCGTCACTCCGGAGTGACGGATATGTGCCGTCTTCAATGAGATTTTGTGTTTACAATAATGCTTGGTTGTCGATTTACATCAGAGTCTAGGTATAAGATTATTTTGCTTGCTTAGTGTTGGATGTCAACTATTAGCCCTCAGCCCCTCATATCCTCCCTTCTGCAATTCGGGTTTATGATAATATGATCAGTTGATTTTACGTAATTAGCTCAGGATTATTAATAAACTCTTAACGGACCATTAGTCATGACTTTGTTTCTTATTAAGTTCCGCTTCACTTTTGATTCTGACTTGAGACTTTGTTTTGATTTTGCTACAGGTAGAAGGAAAGACAGTCAAGGCACAGATATGGGACACAGCTGGTCAGGAGCGTTACCGGGCAATTACTAGTGCTTACTATAGAGGAGCTGTTGGTGCTCTCCTCGTGTATGATATAACAAAGAAGCAAACATTCGATAATGTGCAAAGATGGCTCCGTGAGTTGCGAGACCATGCCGATTCTAACATTGTCATTATGATGGCCGGAAACAAGTCAGATTTAAAGCATCTTAAAGCTGTATCTGAAGAAGATGGACAAGCATTGGCCGAAAAGGAAGGCCTGTCATTTCTCGAGACCTCTGCATTAGAAGCAGTTAACATCGAGGAAGCTTTTCAAACAATATTGACAGAAATATATCACATTACAAGCAAGAAAGCATTGGCGGCACAAGAAGCTTCTGGCAATGTTCCTGGTCAAGGTACAACCATCAATGTTGGGGGTGCAGCCGGGAATCAGACGAGAACGTGTTGCTCCTCTTGATAAGTCGATGTATCTTCTGCAGTGGATTTCATGTTTAGCATACAAGAGGATAGGCAGAGTCAGGCTTCTCTTCTTCCTCTGTTTTCTTTTTCCTATATTTTTTTATCTTTATTTTTTGGGGGACTATATCTGTAGAATACTCTGGTTCATTAAGTTGTGATGAAAAGTCTGTGAAAGTAGAAAAAAACTAAAATTATTGTTATTAATTCAGAAAATGGTCCATTCATTTGTTGCTACTTTCTTTGTATTCGAATGACTTCACCTACCCGTGTCAGACATTGGATGCTCTAACACGAGTCTGAGTCGTGTGACACTTCATTTTGAGCGACAAATATGAAAATTTTCCGCAAACTATCAAATCTAGGGCTTGGACAAGCACTTGGAAATTGAAGAAGAGCAATAATAGCAATAATCTGCAATTCAACAGTTATTCCTGCTCAATCTGAACAGTAACATGATGAATGCGATACGATTTTTCACATAATTGTCTTATGGAATGGAGAGTTTCTTTGGAGTCAACTCCAATCTCCAGCATTACATGGCAAGACATTACAGTTTTCCCAGCTGTTATAGACCAAACATGAAGATCATGAACCTCAAAGACACCTTTTAGGCTTCTGATCCCATGCCTGAGCCCGACAACATCGATTTCTCTAGGTGTCCTCTCCATCAATATACCCAGCACATTTCCCAACATGGGTATTGTGCTTATCAAGCCGATTATTGAGAAAACCGAGGTGCATAGAAGATCAATTACTACCCAATTCGGCTTTGCCCAAATAACTGCGCCACTAATCATCACCCCGACTGACTGTATCATATCGGTCAATACATGTAAGTAAGCTCCCTGAAGATTAATGTTCATTGCATTAGTCTTTGGATATGGACTCGAAACTAGCTTTCCTGTCTCTTCTTCCTTTTCCTCAGTTTCATGATTATGATGATGATGCTGGTGGTGGTGGTGATGATGGTGATGATGATGATGCGAGTGATCATGCCCGAGCCATGTAATCATAACAACATTGATAACAAATCCGAAAGCAGCAACTGAGAACATCACTTTCCCATCAATTACTTCACTGTCATGAAGAATTCTGTGAACAGCTTCATACATTAGCATTCCAGAGATGAGCCAGATGAGCTGTATCGACAGTAAAGCCGCCAAAACTTCAATACGATGAAACCCAAATGACTGATACGACGTAACATTCCAGCCAGCAGCCCAAACCGCAAACAGCGAGATGGCAAACCCTGCAACGTCGCTGAACATATGCGCCGCGTCTGTCAGAACTGCCAGACTGTTGGATTTAATGCCTCCTATAATTTCTATTGCCATGGCAAGTGCATAAAATATGATTAACCCTGCAAGTTTTTTGGTTGAATTTGATCTTTTTTCTACTTCTGCTTGATTATTTTGATCAGAAAATGAGCAAACATATCCACATGCTACATTTCCTAGAATAGATGATGCAGCATTTATCTCTAGGGAGCTTGAATTTCCTCCTATCTCATTCATGATTTTCTCTACTGATTTTGTATCTTGTATTGTACAGTACCTAAAAATCAACATTGTAGCAAGATTACCTTATCTGAGATTCATAAAATGGACTGCTTATGTTACTTCGACAATTTAGTTTGCTGACGACAAAACACTTCGACAATTTAGTTTAGTTAAAAGAAAACTGTTTCATATCCGGTACTTTAGTCACGTGTTAAAGTAACATAGGTGACATACACATATTAGACAATGAATTTTATGTGACCTGATTTATTTACTGTACTTCTTTTATTAATCGTGATGAGAGCGACAATTGATAAGGGATATATTTTTGTAGTAACTTTAACAAATAAGGTAACCGATATCTCTGTTCTATTTTTTTCGTGAGGATAGACATGGTGCTTACATAAAGGGACTTTAAACCATTCATTTGTATTACAGAGAGTATGATTTATGAGTGTATTCATACGACATTTTTTGTATTGTCGAAAACCCTTAAATTAGAAATTCAAATTATAATGAAACTAATTATTTATCAAAAATGTACACAAAGCATATGATCTTTTTCTGGGTAGCTATTCATTATCATCATTAGATTAAGACGAATATGTTTCCAGCTTTATCCTAAAATATTAAAGATAATATTCTATGCAAATGATTTGATATGTCAATTATAATAACTCATATTATAAACAAACAAAACAAACATGTTTTACTCGTCAAAATAGATTAACAAAATAAATAGATAATTACCTGGAGTTTCTAAATCATAATATCTTCTTTTTAATGTTTTTGATAGAATTCTTGGTTGAGAGCATTTTAATGCAGCATAAACGACATACTCGATAATATACGTAGTATTTACGACAACAAAAATGTTGCATTCCAAATGACTTTCAGTATCCTCAACAACAAAATGGTCATGCAAATGATATTTTTCCAGAAATGTTGGATTTGTTGAGCATTTCAAACATGTTTTTCTCTATATTCATCTAATTTTTTTTTCCTTTTTTCGTAAATATAAAGAACGTGCATTTTTTTTTTTTTTTTTTGATTAGGTAAGAAAACTAGATTGATCCTCTAGGCTAGGACCAACCTATCTCATCCTTTCGAATGAGGGAGGTAAGTTGAAGCCACCGGCTATCAAACCACCTCGGAAGAGTTGGACATGAATGTCCAACAGAAGCCATGAAGTCAGCAACCTTGTTGGCTTCACGAAAGCAATGTTTAATTATCACTTCATCGAAAAAATGAAGGTCTAATTTCACATCCTTGATAATACTAGAAATTTCCCACGGAATTTGCCAAGTACCTCGAATCGAGTTAAATAACACATAAGTTATCACCCTCCACAATTAACTTTGAGATTCCTAAGTATTTAGCTGCTAAAATACCTTCTTTTAAAACAAGTGCTTCCGCAACAAGGATACTATTGGATCCACACATTTTTGCTCCCAACAAAACAAAACGACTTTACCATTGTGATCTCTTATAGAATATCCTAAAGCAGCTTTATTACCTTCTATTCTCGATCCGTCAAAATTTAGCTTTAGGAAACCGTTTGTAGGTTTTTCCCACCAAATCTCTTCCTTACTAGAATTGTTTCTAGCTGACTCTTCAACCTCGGGATTGTTGAGATCTTTAAATCTAGTCACATTCCATGTCTTAGTGCTATTATTACATAAAGTAATAAGTTTGCTGATACTTAAATTAACATTATTAAAGACAATATCATTTCTATGGAACCATGCATTCCACCAAATAAAAATAATCTTTATAAAGTCATCTTTTGGAATTAAATCCTTGAGATAATTAAGTTTCGTTAGAAAACTTTGACTTGTAATAGTGCCATAATTTGACAAAAACTCGTTGAAACTAATAATGTTCAGGTCTTGGATGACAGACCCAATCAAGGGACATTCGTAAAAGAAATGATATTTGTTTTCAATAGGATTGTTGCACAGAACACAATGAGGTGGGACATCAATATGACTCTTGAGAAGTCTACTTTTTGTTGGAAGGCCGTCAACATAAGCTTTCCAACGAAAAAATTTCAATTTAGGAGGAATATTCAATTTCCAAATCCAATGAAATTCACATTTGTCAAGAGCTTGATCGAACAACCCTTGTGCTAACCAAGTTGCTATTTTGGTAGAAAAATTTCCATCTACGGACAACCCCCAAATGAGGGTGTCTGGAATATCATTATGTGGCACTGAAATGTTAGTAATCTGATTAACAATATCGTTATTCACTAAACTGGATAATTTACAAATATCCCATTGCTTGTCAGAGGTTATGAAATCTTTAACCAAAAGATTAAGATCACGGTTATTATCATCATCAACCATACTGCTTGTAAGTGGGTGTGAAAAAACCCAATTATCAGACCAAAACTTAATGTTGCTACCATTACCTACCTGCCATCTCAGTCCTTTTCTAAATAGAGTCCGAAGACTCATTAGTTTACGCCATTGCCAAGAAGAGGCTGCATTAGGCTTATGATCAAAGAGTAAACAATTTCTCAAATATTTTTTAGATACCACTTTGACCCATATACTTTCCTTATCCATAAGAATTTTCCATAAAAGTTTCATTTGAAGAGCTTTATTAGCTGCTTCAGAAGATTTAATTCCTAAACCACCAACTGACTTTGGTAAACAAACTTTATGCCAACCAACCAAATTAGGAGAACGTTGGGGAGGATTCTTATTCCAAAGAAAGTCTCTATTAATTTTATCTAATCTATTATGGATCGATGAAGGGAGGAGGAAGCTTTGCATCTGAAAAGTTCCCTTCGCAGCTAAATTAGCATTGACAAGAACTAGTCTACCTGCTTGAGATAAAGAATTCGCTTTCCATTTCGATAATTGAGTGCAAGAAGATTGAACAATGTTCTATTGATAGATTATTATATTTCCTAATTTTCTCCTTTTTTTTTTATAAAATGTAAGAATATGTTCCATACTCTTTTAAAAACATCATAGTGCAACTACATATTTACTACAGTACATACATAAAATGATATCATTTCAAATAATCCACGAATTTACCAAACCCATATGTAATTAATTCCGATAATTGGATGATAATTGGATTTAATAACCGAACTTTTTCTACTAAATTTGCGAATCATATTATAATACTATCATCTACATCTGATTAACCACTCTCAAATATTTTTCGTCATAAATTCACTTCTCCTGATTCTCAAACCGACCCAAATACTTCATCAAATCCAAATTATTATCTCAAATAACTAGGTAATCAAATAATCAACTCAATCTTTCATTTCCCATTCTAGTTCCTAAGACAATTATTTTGCTAGTCTAATTCTTTTCAATCCATCTATCTATAAATCTTATTAAAAAGCTACCTTGAAATGACCAATTAAAGCCATGTAGATAAAGCCACATAGGATAAAGAAATGTCACGCACACATCTATCTATATAAAGACAAACTTTTGCCATGTAATTTACACGTGCCGCTATGAAATGCTAACAAAAACTACGTATTTACCTTGGAGGTCATTCCAATTCTCCCTCACTGATGATAAAGTCAATGGTAATTAATTGCTGATGAACATGGAAGAGCAATAGTCCAATTGATAATGATTATTGTCATTCAATATTTTAATTAGTAGTTCATGGTTTTATTACGAGTAGTAACTAATTACATAGTGAGGCGAAAAGGCAGTAACGGATTAAGAAGAGTAATACAAAAGATAAGCAAATACTTTCCCCACTGATGATCCACATCATCATTACATTTATAAATACAATGAGCTACGTTACCAATTGCACCTTTATATAGTACTACAATGTTCTCAAGTATGTTCTCAAGTTTGCCATGGGTTAGAAAAATGGTAATTTTAAAGGTAATTTTAATCTTACTTCAATTCTTTTTCTTATAGACCAAATATTCTTTTATAGATTTACTTTTACTTGAAACTGGTTATATTTCACTAATTAATTTCTTTTACATAGATTTTCAATTTTAATTTTGACATTTGTTTTGTTTATTTGCTTTTTTCTCAGTAGTTTTGACACATGGGCATTAGTTCGACAATTTGCTGGAGTAACATGTTTCAACGACACTTCACAATGGAAGGTATATGCGGTGAAATTTCAATATCACCATTTAAGTTGATTCATACATGGAAATCATATTCATATATCTACAAATTCAATATAGTAGCTATTTTATTTTTGTTTTCCACTTTGGTCTGCGCCTTTAGCCGCACCAATTAGTTTACGCTTTTATCAGTTATGGAGTATATGATTATATATCTTGCATTGGTTGTTAGGCTGCAGCAATATGATCTCTTATAGAGTGTAATCTTTTTAAATTACTGTCTTTTAACAAACACTTGCCGCAACTAGAGCTATTCACAAAATATATGGCATATTATAGAGGTGGCAAACAATGACATGACACGATACGGAATTAACGGGTTTGGGTTGAGACTTAATGATCCATTTATGTAAGTGTGTCGACACGAACACAACACGATATTTAATTGGGTTGGGTCTGAGTTGAGCTCTCTAAACACGAACCCGACACGAATGACCTGTTTACTAAATTAATCCTAATTTTTCTTGATCCTGCATCACAGGTTGGATAGTTGGGTGCAGTCTTAAGAGAGGGCGATGAAAAAGAGAGGAAGCATTACACACTAATAAGTAATACACATCTATGCTTATAATGAAATGCATGGATTTGGCCGAAACAAGAGTACAATCTCTTGCAAACCACTTCTGTTAGATCTATTTCTTACTGAATATTTGTTTTGACTATGCTAATGAGTAATGACGCACATTACGGCTTTTTAACTAGACATTTTGATACGTAGTATAATACATTTTGATATGAAAACATGAGTGAATTCAAATCCATGTCTAAAGTTCACTGATGGTCTCTAAATATTTTATTCTGGCACTTTTGCATGTTCGCCTAACACTTTTATATCAAAACTCGAACACAATTGCTGGCTAGAATATATACAACGCGAGTGATTTGCTGAGATTTTGACTAAACAAGTCAACAATCAGATAAATCTGGTCGATTTCATAAATCATCTACATAAACAGCAAGTCAGCAATAAAATGGTGATTTGAACAAGATTTCTACTTTGATGTTTTCGATTATAATCCTTTGCCAACAAACTAAATTTTTATAGGAAACTTCAAAATGAAGCCGTGCAATGCACGGGTAACAAAACTAGTTCTAAGTTTAAAACGGATATACACCATCTTTCATTTCCCATTCTAGTTCCTAAGACAATTATTTTACTGGTTTAATTCCTTTAACCCGTCATAAATTTAATTGTGACGGCGACGGATACCGTTTCCTCTCATAAAATACCCATTAAGAGGTGAGTGGGAAACACATAGGGGGTGCCCCACCTTGTCCCCTCTCCCTTTTTGTGAGAGGTCACAAACTTGTGACGGGATTAGCCTGTCACAAGCAAAACTAGCTGAAAACAAGCCAAATAAGAACCCGACTCCTTCACAACTCAAATTATCTTTTTTCCAAAGTTTCCCTCAATTTTTTCATTTCCCCCAAATCACACATTCACACTATGTCCTTCCCCCACCTTCTCCTCCCTTTTTCTCTTCAACTAAAAAACACATAAATTAAATTAATTCAATTAAAGCACCACCATCAACAACTCCCATTACAATTCCTATACTTTATGATTCTTTCTTAACAAATTCATTTCAATTTGAAAATACCTAAATAATCAAACAATTGTTTAAAAAGAAATCCCCAAAAAAAAAACGTTTCACAGAATTTTTTACACCATTAACACATAAATTTTGAGCAATAAAAACCTCAAAAATTACCCTTTAATTCTTCAAATATATATCTGTAGGCAGAGAACGTGTTGCTCCTCTTGATTAGTCGATGTATCTACTGCAGTGGATTTCATGTTTAGCATACAAGAGGATAGGCAGAGTCAGGCTTCTCTTCTTCCTCTGTTTTCTTTTTCCTATATTTTTTATCTTTATTTTTTGGGGGACTATATCTGTAGAATACTCTGTTTCATTAAGTTGTGATGAAAAGTCTGTGAAAGTAGAAAAAAACTAAAATTATTGTTATTAATTCAGAAAAATGGTCCATTCATTTGTTGCTGCTTACCTTCCTTTGCTCCAAATGAAAATTGCGTGAATAACTGCATCACCCGATTGAGTTTTAATTTATTTTGCTATTTTGCTTTGTTGTATTTTTAATTTTAATAAACGTTGATGTTATCTTTAAGTTTGGCTTCGTTGCACTAGTTTTGCTAGTCGAGCTTCTAGTGCAACCTAGTCTTATAGCTTGTATGTAACTTTTGGGTACTATAATCACCCTTTTTCTCACTGTCAAAAAAAAAAAAAAAAAAAAAAAAAAAATATACTTCATCGGCCGATTGAGTTCGAAAGTAACGGATACGTGCCGTCTTCAATGAGATTTTGTGATATTCACTACATACATAAAATGATATAATTTCAAATAATCTACGAATTTACCAAACCCATATGTAATTAATTCCACTAATTGAATTTGCTAACCAAACTTTCTACTAAGGCCCTGTTCTTTTGGACTTAATTTCAGTTCTAATAAGTTGATTCGATTATTTCAGCTCCATTCCATTGATTCGATTCGATTCGATTTCACTCCATTCATTTCGATTGATTGATTGACTCCATTCATTTGATTAAGTTCAATTGATTCGATTCGATTCATATTAGTTTATTTCAACATTACTATTATTATTCTTATTGATATCATTATTATTATTTTTTATAATGTAGTTATTATTATTATTATTATTATTATTATTATTATTATATTATTTTTATATTTATTATATTACTATTATATTTATTAATAATTAATTCGTATTGTTTATATTATTATATTTATATTTAATATATTTATTATTATTATTATCATTATTATCATCATTATTATTATTATATTATATTTATTATTTTATTAATATATTCATTATTATTAATATTATTGATAATATATTTAATATTATTATATTAAGAAGTTATAATATTATATTTATTATTTTATTAATATACTCATTATTATTAATATTATTAATCACATATTTATTATTATTATATTTAATATTATTATATTAATAAGTTATTATATTAGACCTATTATTATTATTATATTATTATTTATTTTTTAGTTATTATTATTATTATTAATATATTATATTATTATTAATAATGTTATCATTTATATTACTAATATATTATTATTATTATTATTATTACTATATTTATTATTATATTACTATTTTATTTTTTATATATCTTATTAAATTATTATTAATAGATTATATTAATATATTATTATAATTATTATTATTAATGTATAATATTATAATAATATTTATTATTATTATTGGTACTGATATTTTTTTATTATAATATTTATTATTATTATTATTATTATTATTATTAATATAATCTTTTTATTATTATTTCAGTTCAGTTCAGTTCAGATCAGATCAGTTCAGTTCAGTTCAGTTCAGTTCAGTTCCATTCAGTTCAGTTCAGTTCAGCTCCATTCAGTTCAGTTCAGTTCAGTTCAATTCAGTTCAGACAATTTCAGTCCAAAAGAACAGGGCCTAAATTTGCGAATCATATGCCAATACATCTTATTAACCCACTCTCAAATATTTTCCGTCATAAATTCGCTTCCCCAAATACTTCATCAAATCCAAATTATTCTCAAATAACTAGGTAATCAAGTAATCAACTCAATCTTTCATTTTCCATTATAGTTCCTAGGACAATTATTTTTGCTAATTCTCAATCTATTCAACTCGTCTTAAATTTAAAACATATATACCCATATTAAATAAGAACCAAACTCGTCTTAAATTAATTCCACTAATTGAATTTGCTAACCAAACTTTCTACTAAACTAGTTTTATACCCGTACAAAAAAAGTACGGGTTATAACCGCAGGCGCTATTATTAGATACATGAGCACATAATTGACCGTGATTAAACGTTCAATACCGTGACAATATAAATAGTCATATTTGGAGATTCGAATATTTGATAAATACTCCTATTAGATTTGAATATCAGATAATATACAACCGTATTTTATCAAAATTATATTAAAGGTATTTGACATGTTAGATCCGTTGAATGTATGTAAATTGTAACATTTTATGTAAATTGTGACATTTTAACTTATGTTTTAACATAAGTAATTAAAATAGGAGTAAGAAATAGAAATAGGAATTGGTTGAGGAGAGAGGCTAATCTTATCTATATAAATTCAGAAGACAATACTCAGTGTACAGCGCGCCACCTCATTAATGCATTTTTTTTTCTTTTTTTTTTTTTGAAAATCCATGTTACGGTGGGACCCATGAGTGTGCAATGTATTTAATTATTCAGATATCCGTCTTTTCAAACATGCGATAAATTCCTCTTGCTACAAATTATATAAAATCATATTATGAAAATATTCTTCGAATTAATATTATGATAAAATTTTATACATTCCGTATAAATAAAATTAATAACATATACGAAGAAGTAATTACAAATGCGAGTAAATGTAATTGAATTACATAATTTTTAAAACAAAATTACACAATAAAATTACATAATTTTAGGAATGAATTACATTTATATACGGGATCGAACATAAAACGGAAATGAATTACAAAAATGAATTACATGTATTTTTGTTATTATTATTGTACCATGCAGCAACAAAATCACAACATAATTTTTTTAAAACTACAGGGTACAAATTTTTTTTTTCAAAAAATCAATCATGACGGAATATTTACTTGGAATATAAACTCGGCATCTTAACTATCAGCCGCGCACACCGAAATTGGTAGGTGACATTGATAGGAAACAAAGTTAATATAGTCTTCAACAAGCATTTAAAGCTATTTTTAATTTTTTTTTTACTCTAAAAAAACAAATAAATAAATTTTATTTTAATTTACAAGTGATTAAATTTTTTTTAATAATTTTTTTTTAATAATTTATTTAATAAATAATTCACAATTGTTATAACAAATATTGTTTAAATAATAACAACACAATAAGGTAAAAGTCGAAAAACTTTAAAATATGTTTTTTTTAGGAAAAATAATCCTCTCAGATCTGTATAGAAAGTCGTTCATCACCGAGGATTTATGTACTTGGAGCAAAAATTCTGGCAATTTTACTATCAGTCTCGCACTCCGAATTCGGAAGATGACAATGACAGTCTCGCACGCGTGATAAGATGTATTGTCTTAACTGGTAGTCATAAAGGTGATAGAGTGCATATTGCTCAACTAACACTTACTCCATCAGACACCAGTAGATTTACGGTACGTTTCAGTAGAAGACAATTCCCCATCGCTGTTTGTTTTGCAATGACGATAAACAAGAGTCAAGGGCAGTTTTTATCTCAGGTCAGCATCTATCTTCCAAGACCAGTGTTTAGTCATGACCAGCTTTATGTCGCACTTTTCAGGGTCACCCGAAAAGAAGGCTTGAAAATTTTAATTTGTGACTCAGATATGCGTACTTCTACTACGACTACTAATGTAGTGTATCATGAATTTTTTCAATTTTTAGAATAACTTGCATATGTTAAAGTTGATTATTATATTATATTTCTTTTATCCGAATGTAAAGTTTTTTATGTATGCAATTTTTATTTACAAGAGTTGATTACGTTATTTTCTTATAAACCAGTGCATGTGAACACATGTTTGTAACAAATTTAAACATTAATTATGTACATCGTTGATTTAGACCAATTAGATAGGTACAATAGAAATGCAAAAACAAATATACATAAAAAAACATTAATACTAGCTAGCCCAAATACATACCAGTGCAATTTTGCACGGGTTTAAAACTAGTTAAATATAAAAGAAAACATGGGGGGGACCCACATGTAGAAACTCATCAACCAATAAGAAATCTTTAAAAAACTCAGCTTTTATACTATGTAGACTTGTTGGAAAGCCCGTGCGATGCACGGGCCTCCCATTAGGATTATCATTAAAAATTAATATATTTTAAGTTAATAAAAAAAAGTCATACTATATTGTCATTGATGAAAAAAAAAATCTGTTCCGGGTGTAATTCCAGAGCAAGTATCGTTACCACCCGTGGCTCGTAGAATAATGTCTTGAGTTGGATTCCTCGCGTCTCTATCGTTCCTCTCGGCCTCTCCTGCAACAATGAACGAACTGAGGGCTTGGCTTTGTGCCAAGCGTACTCACTCCGACGTTCAAGTCAGTAAACTCAAAGGATTAAGCTGTGTTACTTGGCCAGATATGTTGTAGAGAGATAAGGGAGATATTACCAGATGAATAGTGTATTTTGGTTTAATTGTTCGATCCTTTCCTCAATGAAGGTTGAGGAGTATTTATAGGCTTTCACCTTTTGTCACGTAGTGGCCAAGTGGCCAAGTGGCTAGCAGGTGGAAAGACTGATCTACCCCTCGGCCGAGGGACCTATGGCAGGCCGGCGGGCCATGTTGACTCACCGCCGAGGGGTCTTGGATATGAGTACGCGGGTATGTGTCCTACCGCGAGGTTGTCACGCCGAGACCCAGGCTAGCAGGCCGATGGGCTGCATCGGCTAGGCTGTATAAGTCGTTGACTTGTTGTGGACATCTTTGACCTTGCTCAGTATGTTGACTTGGTCAGCGGTGCAGAATATGCCCCATCAAAATCCGTTATTGATTTTAGCATAAATGTTTTGCCATCAATTAGTATAACATCAAGTAACATAGTTATAGTAATTAGTATTCCGTATAAACATCTCGCAAAATCAAATCCAAACTTAATTCCAATAGAATTAGTAATATTTAAACACAATCAAAATATCTCTGATTCTATTATATAGAATGCACGGGCACCTAGTTGCATCATATGTGACAACATTAGTTAGTAGTTTATGTCATTTTTTTTAAATAGTCGGGCTACTAAGTTAGTATAATAATGTAAGTTCGTAGTATATATTTTATGGCACCGCTGAAAACGTTATTTTACGTTTCCATGGTCTGGTAATAGAAAACTATTGAATTTAACAAAAAGTCAAACTATGTTAACAATAAGAGCAAACAAAATTTCGGGGGTTGATTTATATGAGGACAGATTAATCATTAGTTCCTATAACAAAAATGCAACTAAAGTGTTGTGGCATTTGGTATTTAACTATATCAGTTGTATACTAACATTCAGAGATATAGTAGGATTATAGTGTTACCGTTCTTATTGTCTAAGCACCATCAGTTTTTAACCGAAATAGTCTTTTACTACTTATCCTTAAAAACTTCATGCAAAATATATAATACAACATCTTAATTTGGCAAATTGTGAAAACTTCTTTATAAATAATGTCCTTCTTGTGGGGCCTTGATACATTTGGTCTCTATCATCGATGTAGAACCTTAATCTCTTGGATGAACGTTTCTACATAAAGCTGGCCATTAATAAAAACTGGTTTTGACAGATAAATTTAAACATGATTTTGTCATTGTTCCTAACTCTTGTTTATTGTCATGGCGCAGCATTATTAGAGCCAGCAAATAATGGCATGACACGAAAACACGACACGAATCCGACATGAAATTAACGGGTTTGGGTTGACATTTAAAGACCCATTTATACAAGCGGGTCGACACGAACACGCGAGATTTAATTGGGTTAGGTTTAGGTTGAGCACTGTACACACGGACCCGACCCGAATAACTTATCTACTAAATTAATCCCAATTTTTCTTGATCCTTACATAAATATACTTACACTTTCCAAATATTGACATGACACGAAACTACGACACGAAATTAACGGATTAGGGTTGAGGCTTGATTACCCATTAATGTAACTGGATCGACACGAACACAACACGCGATTTAATTGGGTCGATTTTTTGTTGAAGAGTTTATGATCCATTTAAATGTGACACCTGAACCCGACACGACCAGATCTGTTTGTCACATCTACGTAGCATGGCCTCGACGTATATTGTCTCTGCTTAAGAATGAAAAGAATATTTGTATCAGAGGAAATCATTACTATCCTCGGGTTCAGTACCTTTTGCCGACTTTGGAATCCGTATGTATATTCGCTTCTTCTATGAATTTTCCAAGGCGATTGATAATATGACATATCCCGTTAGATAATCCTCTTACGGAGTTAATGTTCCTCAACAACATAACCGACATACCACACTTGGTAAAGCATACCATTATGAGTTATATTAAAAAATTCATCATGTAAACTCCCTTCCCTTCTTAAACATCTTCCGCCTTGTTTCTTAGAGGTTAAACTTTTATAACTTTGACCATTAATATGTCAAAAATCATGGTCAAACTTCCGTTTTGACGATTGTGTAGAAGCAATGAGGATGAAGTACATTTTGTTGGAATATGTGTCCTCCGACAATAATGCGATCACGACTGTTGATCATGATGATCACATGTTTAAGTCTCATTAAAATGAATACACTTGGGAAGTAATATTGTTACTGTCAACTGGTCAACATATATCGGTAATGATTGGCTGACTAGAGTTTGACATTACTGTCGTGTGACGGTGGTGATCAGTTGACCCCCTAGGTCATACCTATAGGGCATCACTCTTAATTGATTATTTAATTAATCGTATAATGTTACGAGTTAATTAAATTACTTGAAAATTGACGGACGATTTTGGAAGTAAAATTTACGTATCATATTGAAATGTGATTAAATAAGATACGGTCTGAGTAATTAAATTGTATAATTACTCGGATGAAATAAATTGTTTAATGTAACAATTAAATTTGAATGAATTGTTATAAATACAATCTGTTGTGATTTATAAATGGTAAAATATTTTGGCACAAGTAATTATGAAATTACTAAGTCGATTTTTGCATGTGACGTATTTTTATTAATACGTTGATTTTTAATATGTTAAAAATACATAACAAATATATGTGACATATGACATGTAACATATAGACAATTGACAAAAATAATATGGATTCCATATTACCAAATGGACCGAAATATAGGAAGAGGTTTAAGCTAATTAATTGTTTAATTAGTAGCTAAACATAATGATTGTTTTGCTTTAGTAGCCATGCAAGCCTATGGTGCATTGTGAAGACAAATAAATCCATGCATTGGCTTCTCTTTCCCTCTCCTCTTACACGGTTTTGGGAAGAAAAATTCATCATTGTTTTTTTTATAATTTTACCCAATAATATACAAAATGTTGTAGATTATTATTCATTCTATTCCAACATCAAATATAGAGATTTCTAGTGAGATAAAAAGCTCTCTTCTCCTCCCTCAATAATACCGAAAATATTCAAGTGTTAAACAATATTTTGGTTCAATTTTCTACCTTGATTAATATTATACTAGTATTGTAATATTAATTAAAATTAAGAGGAGCCTTGGGTATAAAACATAGGGAGAGATCTTACACTTAGATCTTCATTCTTCCATTGGAAAAGCTCAAGAACAAGGGAGATAGGTGATCTCTCTTGTGCCCTAATAGCCGAAATCTACAATGTAAGGACATGATTTCTCCTCTATTTATACTATTGTTTGCATGCATAAGATCCGTTTTAATTTTATGACAAATTATTTAGACATATAAGAGTATGTTAGTATGTATAAAGATCTACATTTCCTTCAATCGGTATCAGAGCCACGGTTGTTTGCATGCAAATTGGTTAAAAGTTTTTCCGAGTTATATGAATAACAAATAAAACTTGTAAAATTTGTGTTATTATGATATATCACGAAATTATTACATGCATGTTAATATTTCTGGTCCTAAAGTGTTTTAGGATATTTTGGTTAATTTTTCGGATTTTTATTGTTCATAATTTACAATAATGACATTTAAATGTGATTTTATGAGTAAAAATGTCATTTTTGGTCGAAAATTAGCTATACTTCGAATTTTAAGTTGGTTTTTGGATATGTTGTTACATATATTATTTTGAGATAACCTGCAAATTTTCATAATTTTTGGACTTGTTATGCTCGAAAAATGAATTTTTCATTATTAAATTCGGATTTAAGAGAAAAATAGGTTAATATGAGTTAAATTTCGAATCTGGTAATAGAAAATTAATATGTTGTCACATGCAATTTTACAAGATGTGTGTAAAATAATTGGCTATAAAGAAGTCTTTTAGCATGATTTATGAATTTTTGAAGAAAAATAGCATAAATAGTGACATTATTAGTGAAAAATTAATAAAACATAATCTATGACTTAGGAAAAACGTCTAATGTTGCATTTTATTATATTTTTCAGATCTAAAATTGAAAAGTTAATGAAAATAATTTTTCCATAT
Organism: Silene latifolia; assembly: GCF_048544455.1. NCBI lineage: Eukaryota > Viridiplantae > Streptophyta > Magnoliopsida > Caryophyllales > Caryophyllaceae > Silene > Silene latifolia. Next base: position 198,405,511 of record NC_133526.1, read on the forward strand.
TTTTATGATTATTTTAATTAAAAATCGATAAACCGCAACATTGTTTTTCCGGAAAAATTTTCGAAATTTTTAACCTAAGATTTTGAACATTATGAGTGTCATGGATTTTTTTCCAGAATGTTCATGAATTTAAATTTCAAATTTTGAATTTATTTGAAATTTTGTGATTTATTTGAAGTCTAATAGCTTATTTTTGTAATTTTGGTCCATTTATGAACAATTTTGTAAATAAAAGTTAATTATGGTCAAATTATTAGTGAAGACTATATTTTGAGTCCTAAGAGGTTAGGGTAATTAACTTATGCATAAATATGAGTTTATGTATTTTTGTGATTATAAAATGTTGAAATCACGCAAATCCGTAAAAACCGAGTAATATACGATATTGGCTAATTAAAAAAGGCGATTTAGCATAAAAATTGAGCATGTTCATACATATTATAATGCTGCATTTTCTTTATGATTGTCATAATTTTAATTTATGTAATTTTGAATTATGTAATTTTACTTAGTATGGCCTTAGATTTTAATTGGTATTTCCCGAAATGTATGGGAATATCGATTCGGTTGTAATTTTTATTGTGATCTCGTATCACCGTTTTGTAATTTAATAGATTTATTTTATTTTAGTTACAAATGTATAATAGGAAATTATGTAATTTATTATGTAATTTTATTCATTCCGGAGTTCCAAAAGACGGATTTCTTCAAGAATGGCGATACATAAAGACGGTGTTACCTCGAGATGTGTGCCGCAACCGAAGTTCAAGGGACCAATGGAGTTGGTTTCCGAATATGTAATAGATTAATAGTTTTTCTATTTTAGGAAAGGCCATACTAGGATTTATTTATCTTTATGCTTGCATTTTATTTTATGTCACATGCATAGCTAAATCGCCATAACTAAACATGCATTGTTATTTTATCGAGTTTATCGACCGTGTCAATTCGAATTATCGTAGTTCACCGCTTTAGTTCACTTAAAACGTGATAGATAATAAATTGACATGACCTCTCGCTAAAACAACTAATTGAGACATAGCCTTACCAAATAGTAGAAACCATGAAAACCTATTTCGCGAGGGAGTGCACTCGGCTACCCCGGGTACAAACCTTGTTACGTAGGGGAAGTGGGTGATAAATGTCTAATCCACCGAATTCATGTTGATGAGGGTTTCATCGGCTACCCCGTGCCTAAATTAATATGGGTTTGGATAATGGACACATTTATTCGAAATTTGGATTGAACTCAACAAAAGTAATTGATAAGGGTTTCATCGGCTACCCCGTGCCCTTGTTGATGTGTTTTGGGCTATAGATAAATATTAGAGTAATTTTATCGACCAAGAGTTCTAAAAGTAGAATCGATTAAAAGGTTAATCCACCGAGTTATATTGATGAGGGTTTCATCGGCTACCCCGTGCCTAAGTCGATATGAATTTGGGTCTTGGAATCATTTATTCTAGTTGGGTAGAGGTCACTAGAAAAATGCATATAACTTGTTTAAGTCATACTTTTTACGAGTATTATTAAAACGACAAATGTTTTACTCCTTATATTTTGTTTTGTAGACCACTTCTTATTCATAACAAATGGCAACACTAACTCCTAATGCTACACCACTCGCTACTTCATCTTGGCTCCGATCCTTTATGGATCGATGTAAACTTGAAAAGAATGGGTCAAATTTCTCCGAGTGGGATGCCCAACTCAAATTAGCCGCCGAGGGTGACGACAAGCTTCGTTACCTTACCGAGGCCTCTCCACCCGAACCCTCCACTAGGTCCACCGCGGCCACTAGGGAAGCCTATGAGGCTTACCAAAAGGAGTCCGCCGCAATGAAAAATGTATTAATATTTGCGATGGAGGCGGAACTCCAAAGGAGAGCCTTCAAAATGGGCAATGCTAATGAGATTTACTCCAAACTTGTGACCATGTTTTCACAAACTCCGCGGATCGTCCAATATGAGGCGGCCGCGGCATTCTTTGATCTCGACTTCAAAGAGGGCCAAAAGGTTAGCCCTCATGTGCTCAAACTCATGGAGCTTGTCGAGACCTTGAAGATTCAAAAGGTTGAAATCCCCAAAGAACTCATCGTAAATAGGATTCTACACTCCTTGTCTAAGGTTAAGGCATATGTGCAATTCCGGGTGAATTTCAACATGCAAGACAAGGATGTGTCTCTTGAGGAGTTGCACAAGTTACTTGTGCAAGCCGAGAGGGACATGGGGTTAAATGTGAACCCTCCCAAGGATGTGCTTAACATAAGCACAAAGAGTAAGGGGAAGTTCAAGAAGAATGGGAAAAAGGGCAAGAAGCAAGCTCCCACATTCACCAAAGCTAAGTCTTGTGAAGCTAGCATCTCCAAAGTCAAGAAGGGTCCTCTTGATAAATGCCATTATTGTAATGGCATGGGTCATTGGAAAAGAAATTGTTCCAAATACCTTGGTGATATCAAAGCTGGAAAGATCACTCCAGTAGGTAAATGACTAACCTTCTTTTATGTTTCTAAATTCAACTATGGTATTATGATGCAAAGTTGTGATAATGTATCTCCCTTTTTATTGTAAATAGGGCCGCCACCAAGCAAAGACTAAGGAAAAGAAAAGCAAGCATAAGAAACCATGAAGAAGCTAAGGATAGCTTTTATGGAGCTTTGTTTTTCATTGTCTTATTTTAAGTTATGTTTTGAATTTTTAGAACTTTAAGTTTCCGTGTTCGACATGGAAAGGTATTTTGGATAATGGTTTGTATTTTGGATGATAGTGACTTGGTTTGCAACCCAAGTCACCCGTTTTATCATTTATCCTTTATGTTCTAAAATTTCATCTTTAAATGCTTGCGTTTTGAAACATAAGATTATTCACTTAAAAGTGATCTAATAGACAATTATAATGACGGGTTTCATTATATGTCCACATGCTTAAGGCTTGTGTATGATCATTTATAAAGTGATTTTGAGTCTATGAACTCTCTTAAGGTATGTCAATCACCAAGTACTCATATGAATTAAAAAACAATTAGTCTACCTATGAGGTAGTTCTCCTTATAATTCAACATCATTAATTTGTGTCTCATATGCTATCTTTGAATGATTAGTGTATTTATTCTAAAGATAGAGTGGGAGAAAAAATGAGTAACACAATACACAAGACAAGATTAAAATTGTGTACTTGTGTAAATGAAGATCTACGCAAGAGAGAATGATTTGAATGAAGGTATATCTAATTACATAGTATACCGAATAGATGAGATCTATGGTCTCAAGTTAGTTCTATATAACTAAAGAGACCAAGTGTAGTAATCATAAGAGAATTTTCTTATGATTAACTACACGAGGAGACCAAAAGAAAGTTTTGGAAGAAAAATGACTAATGAAAAGTCTTAACGAGTTTTTGACTAAGTTTATGAAGCATTTGACCAATAGTTTCAATCATGAGTTTTACTTAAGAGCCTAAATGAACATACTAGTTATAATCAAGATTAAGTTACAAAGATTTGATATACCGATATCCTCAATTGCTAAAAGTTAAACCATACAAATGTCATTGCTTAACCTCCCTATGAAATGGTTAAATTTCCTTCCAAAAGGGTATTTGTGAAGGACGTATTCTAGATATTGTTTATATTTGAATAATGACATTGTTACACATCATTATGACATGAGTGTGTTGGAGATTCAAAACCTCTTTCCGTAAGGTTAAGAAGAGACCACTTCAAAATAGGTATTTTGAAAAAGATATGATGGGAACATATATGGTTTTATCCTAATTGATGGGGCATATTCTGCACCGCTGACCAAGTCAACATACTGAGCAAGGTCAAAGATGTCCACAACAAGTCAACGACTTATACAGCCTAGCCGATGCAGCCCATCGGCCTGTTAGCCTGGGTCTCGACGTGACAACTAGTCGCCGGGACACATATCCGCGTACTCATATCCAAGACCCCTCGGCGGTGAGTCAACAACATGGCCCGCCGGCCTGCCATAGGTCCCTCGGCCGAGGGGTAGATCAGTCTTTCCACCTGCTAGCCACTTGGCCACTTGGCCACTACGTGACAAAAGGTGAAAGCCTATAAATACTCCTCAACCTTCATTGAGGAAAGGATCGAACAATAAAACCAAAATACACTATTCATCTGGTAATATCTCCCTTATCTCTCTACAACATATCTAGCCAAGTAACACAGCTTAATCCTTTGAGTTTACTGACTTGAGCGTCGGAGTGAGTACGCTTGGCACAAAGCCAAGCCCTCAGTTCGTTCATTGTTGCAGGGGAGGCCGAGAGGAACGATAGAGACGCGAGGAATCCAACTCAAGACATTATTCTACGAGCCACGGGTGGTAACGATACTTGCTCTGGAATTACACCCGGAACAATTGGCGCCGTCTGTGGGAAAAGACACTAGAAGCTAGTCACATTCATTCCCAAACAAAAAAAAAACAAATCAACAAAAACCCACCCAAAAAGCTAAGAAAATGTCGAAACAACAAGAGGTATTCGTGACGGACGAAACCGAATTTTACCACGATGATGCCGTCCACAAATCTGGAGTCGTGCAACCCTCCACCGGCGGAGTAATCCAACCAGAATTCGGGATGCCAATAATACCCGACACACCGGTGCCAGCCAACCAGGTCACCATCATGGGACAGGTGGTTGACGTAGCAAAGCTGAAGATGCTCCTGGACCTAATCAGTAATACGCCCGCTCACACTGTCACGCCGACAAGAGCGGCGGAAAGCTGTCCCGGGAGGCTAGGGCCCAAAATGTGACTCGAGAAATTTGAACGGGGCACTAGGAGAAGCCGACCCGCCCAAGACGCCGGGGAGCCCAAAGTGGGCGCGGTAGACCTAAGTCCTTCCCGCACTCGTGGGAGGACAGCGTCCCCGCCACACGAACGAGGCTTACCCCAAAGGGGCCAGAGGAGTCCGACTCAGCAGAGTTGGAGAAGAAGTCCGAGTCGAAGAAGGAGCCCCTCCCGCTACGGAGGGAGGAGCCAGGTTAGGGATGCAAGGAGCCGATCGCCGCGTGTCGTTCGACACGTGGTTAGGCAGCCCCTCAACGCCTACGTCCTGGAAGTCCCGGTGCCGCATAAGCTCAAGTTGCCACCTCGTCATACAAGGGAGATAGTGATCCACCGACCACGCCGAGGCTTTAGAGTCTTACATGTCGGTATGGGAGCAGATGAGTGAGGTGCAGTGCCGAATTTTCCCAACAACTTTGCATGGGATGGCTCAGAGCTGGTACAAAGGGCTTCCCGACGGCTCGGTGTACTATTACGCCGATCTAAAGGACGCCTTCCTAGCCCAGTACTCTTGCAACAAGAGAAGAGCCGTAGAGACATCTGACCTCCTGACTATCGACGACGGAGGGGGCGAGTCTCTCCCGGAGCTATGTGAAGAGGTTTGATGGAAAGGTCCCAGATTCGAGAAATTAATCCGAGTGGCGGCCTTCGCGCGATGAAGGGCCTCCCAAGGGGAGCCTTAAAAACGAGCTCATCAAGAGCGGAGGCCTGGGGCTTGGACGCCGCCGGAAGTTGGCCGACCAAGCCATCAAGGTGGAAGACTATCACAAGACGGGTAGATCCCGGCCAAGCCGAGCACTCGTAAAAGAAGAGTCACAGCGGGGACGATCAGACGAAGGACGCCGCGACAACAACGGTTCGCGGTCCGATGGAAGACGCCGTGAGAGTAATAGATCGCGGTCGGACAGATCCGACCGGAAGCAAGACTCGGCGGGCGCGGGTGGAATTCGAGAACGTACCACCGAGAGGCGGTATAGTGAAAAAATACCTCTCGTCGTATCGGCCGCCGAGGTCTTCGCCCGAGCAAAAACGAGGGCCGAAGTGGGAGAGACCCCCAAGCCAAAAAGCGACGGTGACACGAGCCAAGATCGTGAGTACCACGGCCACACCGGCCATCCGACCAACGACCGCCGCCATCCGAAGAATGCCATAGAGGAACCGATCCGGAAGGAGGCCTCGGCAAGTACGTTGCAAAAGGCCAAAAGACCGACGCGGCAATTCGGATAAGAAGTCCGTCTTCGAGCGGATAGGAGTGATTCATGTTGTCATCGGGGGCAACGAGAACGGAGGATCCGCTCATGGGCACAAACGACACCTAAACGAGCTATATCAGGCCATCAACTTTGTGCCCCACTCAGGGATCCCCTCTGCAAACATCCCCGATATGACCATTGGAGGAAAGGACTACGAAGGGGTCATCGCCCCTCACAGCGACCCGCTTGTAGTCAATTTGGACATATCCAACCACCTGGTCAAGAGGTGCCTGATTGACACAGGCGCATACACGAACATCATGTTTAGAGAGTGCTTTCTCGGCCTCGGCCTGAAGATCAAGGACTTGAGCCCCTGCACCAACCCCCTATACAGCTTCTCTGGGGCCGGCCTAGTGCCGCTGGGATCAATCAGACTCCCGGTGACGTTCGGCGAAAAGAACGCGGCTAAAAACGTCCTAGCTGAGTTCGTGGTCATTGACGGCTCGTCCGCCTACAACGTTCTCATAGGCCGAGTCACCCTGAGCGAGGCCGACGCAGTGATGTCCATCCGGGCCCTAACACTGCTGTACGTCTCGGACCGGGGGGAAGCGCATAAGCTCGTCTCCAAAAACGAGAAGGATGAGGTGATCAACATCCAGATAGCTGCCCGAGGATGCAACATGCAATCCCTCAAAGAGGCGAGGAAGTCCGAAAAAGGAAAAAGCCCGTCCTTACAGCAGGAAGGCGACCTCATGGATGCAACTAGTGGCTGACTGGGGAGGGGTACCTGTGATGAGCCATTAGGGCATTGGCAATCTCGTAGAAATTTATGTAGCTGCGGAGGTGCCCAAAATAGCTGTGGACACCCCAACGCATGTTTTTACCTAATGAAAAACCATCCAAGCCTTCCATCAAAACAAAATTTTCACATCAGTTATCTATCAAGAAACCGACGCCAGCTCACACTGTCATACCGACAAGAGCGGCAGTCGTTGCGAAGAAATATAGCGCCGTCGCAGTCACTCCAAGTAGTAGACGCCACGGCAGTCACCCCAAGAGGTAGACTCCGTCGCAGTCACTTCAAGTGGTAGACGCCACGTAACACGCTATCAAGAAACCGACGCCGGCTCACACTGTCATACCGACAAGAGCGGCAGTCGTTGTGAAGAAATATAGCGCCGTCGCAGTCACCCCAAGTAGTAGACGCCACGGCAGTCACCCCAAGAGGTAGACTCCGTCGCAGTCACTCCAAGTGGTAGACGCCACGTAACACGCTATCAAGAAACCGACGCCGCAGCTCACACGGCGTCATACCGACAAGAGCGGCAGTCGTTGCGAAGAAATATAGCGCCGTCGCAGTCACCCCAAGTAGTAGACGCCACGGCAGTCACCCCAAGAGGTAGACTCCGTCGCAGTCACTCCAAGTGGTAGACGCCACGTAACACGCTATCAAGAAACCGACGCCGGCTCACACTGTCATACCGACAAGAGCGGCAGTCGTTGCGAAGAAATATAGCGCCGTCGCAGTCACCCCAAGTAGTAGACGCCACGGCAGTCACCCCAAGAGGTAGACTCCGTCGCGATCACTCTAAGTGGTAGACGCCACGTAACACGCTATCAAGAAACCGACGCGGCTCACACCGTCATACCGACAAGAGCGGCAGCTGTCGTTGCGAAGAAATACAAATTGTCGCATCACCCCAAGTAGTAGACGCCACGGCAGTCACCCCAAGAGGTAGACTCCGTCGCAGTCACTCCAAGTGGTAGACGCCACGTAACACGCTATCAAGAAACCGACGCCGGCTCACACTGTCATACCGACAAGAGCGGCAGTCGTTGCGAAGAAATACAGCGCCGTCGCAGTCACCCCAAGTAGTAGACGCCACGGCAGTCACCCCAAGAGGTAGACTCCGTCGCAGAGTCACTCCAAGTGGTAGACGCCACGTAACACGCTATCAAGAAACCGACGCCGGCTCACACTGTCATACCGACAAGAGCGGCAGTCAATAACGAAGAGCACTCGCCGGCTGATACCGTCACACCGGCAAGAATGGCAATCATCCTCAAGAAATAAATACCTCGACGGTCTCTACCAGCGCAGTCGATACTCGCGAAGTGATCAAAACGCCTTAGAAGCGTCGCACAGTTGAGGAACACACTCTAAAACCGCCTCGGCCAAGCCGAGGCGGAAACAGAGGCAAAAAAAAAAATATATAATAATAATAATAAAAAAACGCTAAGTACAGATTGAGATGCTCAACTATTAGCACAAGGGAAAGGAAGATGAGATAAAGACCTCGGCCAGGCCGAAGGCGAAAGAAACGAACTATTATTAGATAAGTTACAAGATTACAAGTGAAAGAATACAGACGACGGCCGTCCCCACAGGGATGGGCCGAAACACAACCTACCAAAGGTGTACAAAAAAAAAGAAAAAGCAAAAGCTACAATTATGTTCAGGTACCAAGAGATAGCGGGGAGGAAGGGCTGAGTAATTGGCCCCCGAACAGCTGAAGCAGATCTGCTGTAAACTTGTTCTCATCAAGCAGCACATGGTAGCATGTGAGGAGCTGAAACAGATCTGCTGTAAACTTGCTCTCCTAAGCCTGTTGCTGCCTGCCATCAGTATCGGTAGCCGCATCTTCTTCAGTAGGCAACCCAGCAGCTTTTCTAGCAGCCTCAGCCTTGGCCTCGGCAGCCTCAGCTGCCCTCATCCTTTCGGCTTCTTCCTTAGCCACCCTGGCCTTCTCAGCAAGAGCTGCCTTCTCCGCGGCCACCTCCCTCTCCATCTTCGCCTTCACCGCCTCCTTGGCCTTCTCCACCGCGGCTTTCTCCTTAGCCTCGAGCCTATCATCAAGCAGCACGTCGAACCTGCCCCACGGGAAGGAACCATCAAGAGGGAAGAGCTCCCCGATAACTTCCCTAGCAGCATCTTCGGCCAAATCCCGGAACTGGGCGCACAGTTTGGGGAGCATGACGGTTTGGAGCATCTCGATGTCCACCTCTTTTTGCTTAATGATGGCCTCTTTGCCCCGAACCACCTCCGCCTGAGCCTTAAAAAGGCCCCTGAGCTCATCCCTCTGCTGGAGATAGAGGTCGACACGCCCCTGAACAAGGTCACATTTCCTCAGCAGCTTCGCAGCTTCGCCGCCGCCGCGGACTCGCCTTAGCCCTCTCGCAAAGAAGGACCTCCTTTTCGGCGTCCTCCCTAAGTTTTCTCTCGGCCCGGGAGCGCCTTCTCGGCTTCTCCCCTAAGCCTCTGCTCATTGAGGAGCTCAAGCTTCGCCGACGCAGCCACCTGCTTAGTGGCGTTACGCTCATGAACAGCCCGAGCCACGGCCTTCTCTTGCTCCATAAGACGAGCACCGGTAGCCACGTTCCACCTCGCCAGCTCCCTAATTAGCTTCGTGCCCTCCTCTATAAGCTCGGAGACGGAAGCCTTCTGGGATGAAGGGACGGTGGTCACAATTTGACCACTAGCCCGCGGCTGGGAGACGAAAGCCTTCTGGGATGAAGGGTTGACGGCGGCGCCTTGATCACCAACCTGCGCAGAGGACCCCACCGCCGGCTGCCCGACGTGAGCAACAGCCGACTGCGGCTGGTCTGCAGAAATTCAATTAAAACATCAGTATCAACATTGACTTACCAGAAACACCTAATGGCACGGCTAAATTTAAGCCACAAGCTAGATAGGTACCGTGTTTGGCCTTCTTGGCCGGAGGAGGCACTTCCTTGCCAGCGGTAGAAACTGTCCCTCTCCTCTTACGGATAAGGGGAGATCCCTCCGCGTCAGAATCCCCCTCATCGAGAATATCAACAATCTCCACCTTCTTAGGGGAGGGGACGGGAGTTGGAACCAGTGTCGACGCCGTTTTCCGCGTCCGACGCACTACGCCGCTAACAACCCTCGCCTGCGCCTCCTCCTTGCTCAAACCCTTCAGCCGCTGTTCCATAAGATCATTCGGCGACATCTTGCGGTCGTGGGCTAGAGCCTTGGGATGCAAGTTAGCAACGGTTTTATCTTTGTGCAGCCCCATTCTCCGGAGGATATCCTCAGAAAGGTCCGGTCCAAAGTGGTCTGCAAAAGAAACAAGACAAGAGTTTAGTATAAATAAGTCGAGGTCCGAGAAAACAGGAACATCGAGAGCGGTGATGGGCCTCACACCGACCCCACTCACCACGTGCCAGGGCCGGTATGAGGCCGACATAGCAAAGCGGCTCATCCTGAAGAATGATCTGCGTCGGGGGAATCCATCTTTTCGGCATCCCACTCTTGTCCACCTCAAAGAGCCTCATCGCTTGACCTCTCGTCCTCCTTCGGATGGACCTTGCTGGCATCCATTTTCGATGCTTCCGGTGACCCATCCGTCATGCTCCGCCCTAGTCTCACACCGCAAATTAACCTGGTGTTGGAAGGAGCGGGGTAGCGGATAGTCGTCCGGCACTTTAACGTACACCCACCGACCCTGCCAGTCCTTGCAAGAAGAGAGTTTGTCAACAGAGACATAACCCTGCTCCGTTTGCACACTATACCATCCGACGCGGCCAGAGATTGATGGTTTAAGATGATGAAGTCGGCGGAATAAATTCACCGTCGGAGCCTCTCCCTTAAAGAGACAAAGCCAGACGAAACCGATTATGGTTCTCATGGCCAACGGGTGCAGTTGGGCAACGGCAACGTTCATAGCCCTAATTATGGCCATAACATACCCGTTCAACGGAAACCGGAGCCCGTACTCCAAATGCCGCATGTACACGCCGGTGTGGCCCGGTGGAGGACAACAGACGGACTGACCCTCCCCAGGGATAACAATTTTATACCCCCTACCAAAGAAAAAATGGCCCTCGAAAAGTTTCTCGCCGGAACAACTGGCAAACTTATGGGACCAAGCACGGTCAAGACAGATCTTACAGACATAGCCGTGATCCATGACGTACTGTCTCCCCTCACTAGGACGAGATATTTCCTCCTCCTCACCAAAATCATCACCAAAATCACCACAAGAATCTTCATCCTCCCATTCCTCCAGAATTTGAGGATCAACTTCAGGGGAAGGAGACCTATGACCCTCCGACACAGGCTCACTAGGTCCAAAGATCGAGAAGACATGTTCACAACAAATTACTAGCAAGATAAAAGAAAAATTCGTTTGTTTACCTTAAAAGGAAAAAGTGCTCGCCGGATCAAAGACTTCGAAGGTTGGAAGAAAAAGGAAGCCCTTGAAAGTTTAGAAAGATGAAGATTTTGGAGAAAATTTGAGAAAACAAAAATGGAGGCAAAAATCACGGAAAAAACTGCCCTATTTATAGGGAAAAAGCCCATAAAGAAGGACCAATCAGAGCGCAGCCCATGAAGCGACAGCCAATCAGCGAGCAGACACGTGTCGAGCATGCAACCACGAAATGTCAACCGTCGCAACAGTTAAACGTCAATCAATGCAACAGTGACCAAGCGTCTTCAACACGCCCATTCACATCTCTTCGACTATTCATCTTCCTCAACAAATTCCTAGGTATCTGGTCACCACCGGCCACCTGATCATCCAAGCCAGGAAGCACCGGCCGGGGCAATCAAAATCAACCGGCACTCTCAGCTTTGGTCTCGGCCAGCGTCATGTTCTTTTCCACATCGGATGCCCTTTACGCATCCATGTGGAGGGGGGATATATGGTATACGGTACGGCCTACCAAGAGCCACGCCGATGCAGAAGAAGAAGCCGATACAGGAAAATTTTCCGAAATATGCAGAATATATGCTCAACATACATCGGAGCCCATACCACGGCATAGACTACGCTGGGGGCAAATTGATGGGGCATATTCTGCACCGCTGACCAAGTCAACATACTGAGCAAGGTCAAAGATGTCCACAACAAGTCAACGACTTATACAGCCTAGCCGATGCAGCCCATCGGCCTGTTAGCCTGGGTCTCGGCGTGACAACTAGTCGCCGGGACACATATCCGCGTACTCATATCCAAGACCCCTCGGTGGTGAGTCAACAACATGGCCCGCCGGCCTGCCATAGGTCCCTCGGCCGAGGGGTAGATCAGTCTTTCCACATGCTAGCCACTTGGCCACTTGGCCACTACGTGACAAAAGGTGAAAGCCTATAAATACTCCTCAACCTTCATTGAGGAAAGGATCGAACAATAAAACCAAAATACACTATTCATCTGGTAATATCTCCCTTATCTCTCTACAACATATCTAGCCAAGTAACACAGCTTAATCCTTTGAGTTTACTGACTTGAGCGTCGGAGTGAGTACGCTTGGCACAAAGCCAAGCCCTCAGTTCGTTCATTGTTGCAGGGGAGGCCGAGAGGAACGATAGAGACGCGAGGAATCCAACTCAAGACATTATTCTACGAGCCACGGGTGGTAACGATACTTGCTCTGGAATTACACCCGGAACACTAATAACTTGGCAGTGCAATTTATATTTCAATTCTTGACATATTCCGATTGAGAAGTCAATTTCGAAATATGTAGAATTAAGTGGGAGTTAGGAAATTCTTATGTGAAGACATGGAATTTAGTGGGAGCTATCATCCTTGAATGTATAAAACTCATTACTCATTAAAGAATGACGAGCCAATGCCTTCTTTCATAAAGAAGCTTTTGAGTTTTCAATTCTGGATGAAAATGGACAATGATGAATCCAATTGCATCAGGCATGTTGGATTAGTATTAAGAGATACACATCACATCAACATACACATAGGTTATTCATATGAATGAAAATGGGATTACCATTAGCAGTCATGGTAGTTCATTGAACCTGAGAACGGTTGATCTCATGATTATTAGTAACTAATGTTTCCGCCATTAGAATAATCATGTACATGTCCAATTTTGAATCATATGCATAAGAGCATGATGATTGGTTGGTGAGCCATAAAAGAAATGTCATGAATTCTCGAGTAGAATCCGATGAGCGATTTCGATGATTGACGGAATGTTCCATTGTGTGTTAAGAGGTTGCACATACTGTAGAAAATCCGAGCACATATGAGGATTTATGAGAATCCCAAATCTTTCAAGCCTAGAAAGAGAAATGAGAAGTTTTGGAAAGATGCTTGGTTGAATAAAAGGTTGTTCAAGATAATCTTTCCTAGTTAAGCTAGGACCTGTAAGAAGTACTAAGCTAATAATCTTGTCAACTATTACAAGATTCTACAAAACATATACCTAGTGCATTGTGTGTGGATGGAATACTTGATCGGTACAAGTTGTATTATTCATCGCAAATTCGTTCGTTATGAAATGATCGATAAGAAAGTTCTTTCAAGTTAAAGAACCAAAACCAAGGTCGAGAACCTTGATATGTACTTGGTAAAATTCATGGTATGAGAACATGAATGTGAAGGAAATTGCAAGTGTAAGAAGTTGAACACATGGACACATGGGATGTTAAACTTCTATTGCAATCAATAAGTGTTTACACTTATGATAAACATCACAAGGTTGTAATATGATATTGACTACCCGGGTGTGATGTCGACACTTGTCGTTTGAGTTATTATTAACTCACCTTGAACATTGTTATATCCAAACGGGTTGTAGAGACAATTGAACCCCGTTAAAGTGAACATGGATTAACATTGTTTTTGCCCATAGTTACTTATATGAGGTGACGTCTCGAAGTGACTAGAGTGTGAGGCGATTGATGGCAAGTTCAAGTGCCATACAGTCATGTGAGATGACTAGTCGATCACATAGGCAGACTGTTAGGAACATTTTGTCGGGCCTAATGACCGCTTATAGAGTTCTGGCAAATTTATATAGCCTGGTCGTGGCGAGAGCTACTATAGTATTCAAATGAGTCGATTCTTTTGACTAAAGACTATTCACCTAAGATGGCACAGTTTCAGATTAACTTTGATTTGTGTTACTACGACCTTCGTAAATGGGGTCAAATGGGCATATTTTGGGTTATGATGGCTGTGGCTAGTCGAAGGGAATGAGTGCGATAGGAATTGTCCACCCCTAGTCAGGGTTATAACAATATCTCAGGGCCACTCGAGGAGTAATGAACTGAAAATGCGTGGCCACGCTCGGATGACATCCAGAGTGGATAAATCCGGTCAATCAGTTATTCTCCAGATCGAGGAAACCACTCTTGATATGATCACTTGCAAGTACGACCTGAAAGACACCTTGCATTGGGTTGGAGATAGTAATAGGACAAGAGAATTGGTGACGCACACTTGTCGAGGACAAGTGGGAGATTGTTGGAATATGTGTCCTCCGACAATAATGCGATCACGACTGTTGATCATGATGATCACATGTTTAAGTCTCATTAAAATGAATACAATTGGGAAGTAATATTGTTACTGTCAACTGGTCAACATATATCGGTAATGATTGGTCGACTAGAGTTTGACATTCTTGTTGTCGTGTGACGGTGGTGATCAGTTGACCCCCTAGGTCATACCTATAGGGCATCACTCTTAATTGATTATTTAATTAATCGTATAATGTTACGAGTTAATTAAATTACTTGAAAATTGACGGACGATTTTGGAAGTAAAATTTACGTATCATATTGAAATGTGATTAAATAAGATACGGTCTGAGTAATTAAATTGTATAATTACTCGGATGAAATAAATTGTTTAATGTAACAATTAAATTTGAATGAATTGTTATAAATACAATCTGTTATGATTTATAAATGGTAAAATATTTTGGCACAAGTAATTATGAAATTACTAAGTCGATTTTTGCATGTGACGTATTTTTATTAATACGTTGATTTTTAATATGTTAAAAATACATAACAAATATATGTGACATATGACATGTAACATATAGACAATTGACAAAAATAATATGGATTCCATATTACCAAATGGACCGAAATATAGGAAGAGGTTTAAGCTAATTAATTGTTTAATTAGTAGCTAAACATAATGATTGTTTTGCTTTAGTAGCCATGCAAGCCTATGGTGCATTGTGAAGACAAATAAATCCATGCATTGGCTTCTCTTTCCCTCTCCTCTTACACGGTTTTGGGAAGAAAAATTCATCATTGTTTTTCTTATAATTTTACCCAATAATATACAAAATGTTGTAGATTATTATTCATTCTATTCCAACATCAAATATAGAGATTTCTAGTGAGATAAAAAGCTCTCTTCTCCTCCCTCAATAATACCGAAAATATTCAAGTGTTAAACAATATTTTGGTTCAATTTTCTACCTTGATTAATATTATACTAGTATTGTAATATTAATAAAAATTAAGAGGAGCCTTGGGTATAAAACATAGGGAGAGATCTTACACTTAGATCTTCATTCTTCCATTGGAAAAGCTCAAGAACAAGGGAGATAGGTGATCTCTCTTGTGCCCTAATAGCCGAAATCTACAATGTAAGGACATGATTTCTCCTCTATTTATACTATTGTTTGCATGCATAAGATCCGTTTTAATTTTATGACAAATTATTTAGACATATAAGAGTATGTTAGTATGTATAAAGATCTACATTTTCTTCACATTTAGTGCGAAACTCCTAAAAGATAATGAATCTTACTCCCAAAGTCTATACCAACTAAAACACTCTACCAAATCCCGCATAATGAAAACAAAAAACGACTCCTAAAAGCAAGGATGACATATGGGGGATAAGACATGACGGATGTAGGTCTTCTTGTTGTTGCAGGTAAAAATTTTCAAAACCATAACCGCTTCAACTTGGAGAGATCTTAAAATAGTTTCGTTCTATTTAAATGTCATGTACTCATATATTCTACGGCTTTCTCAAACAATTCTGATATTATTCTACCTATTTATAACACTCATGGTTGACATGATCTAAAATTCAATTTGAGCGTAAAAATTTATTTATATTCGTTACATCCAAGACAAATGTTTTTTCTTATTGTAGAGTTAACAATAATTTTTGTTCTGTTATTCACGATTTTGGAGTATATATATGTACCTTGTGTTACAATGCCTAATTGTTAATATTTATTCTGAACCAATAGCTATAATGGAGATTATAAAATTAAAAAAAGGATTTTGAGATCAACTCCTAACAATAGGGTCAAAAATAAGTAAACATTGGCAGAAAAAAACCAAGAATTAATTAATTAATTAGATATGAGGTTTCAAAGAAATAAGCTTTTGACCAAAATTTCATTTATCTTAATTTTTTTTGTAATACTTGATAGATAAATTATTTGCCAAAATAAGAGTAGCGGTGAGAAATGAGAAATAAGTTACCTGTGTTTTTTATTCCTCCAATTTAAAATATTAAATATAGAGAACTTATTATGTACTTTTGGAGTATCATTTTACCCCAAAAAAAAAACTCAACTATGTTTCGTTAGTTTGTCAAACAGTTTTTACTTGATCAATTAAATTATCATTCTTAATTTTCAGTTACCTTTTAAGCTATTCTTTTAGGTTTAAGTTAACTTATCATTTAGTATGACTAATGAAATTTAAGATACAGTATACGAATAATGTTTATGTTATTAATATACCATATAATTAGTTACATTATTGTGTATTTTGAGTATCACCTACTTATATTGGGTTAATTTTATTAAAATATTAAGAAAATCTACTTTTATTACGATCATTTTATTAATTTTTTTTCGAAATCTACTCTTGTTAGGAATTCTAAAAAAGTTGGACTCTCTAATATCGCTCGAAAAGTTTCTGCTTTATATATACGTACTAGTTGGAAAGCCCGTGCAATGCACGGGGCTTTCATTAGGGTCATCTGTATAGATATATTCTATAGTTGATAAAAAAAGTTCAATTATGTTTAAATCATTGATAAACAAAAGTTCGTAGTTGGTATAGTTGATCAATGAACTATTAGTGCTTTTGCATAGAAGTTTTGTCATTTAGTAGTTATCAATTCAGTTGTAAAACATCAAGTAACATGGTAAGAGTATGTAATTAGTTTTTCCATTATTGTTATAGGTATCACTGGTTTTAATTAAATACAAAATATTATCTCCATAAATATAGTACAGCTCACCAAATGAATCGCCCTTAATAACTGAGACATACCTTTATGAATTTTGCAAATTATTTTAACCTATAACAACTACGTAAAACTAAATGGTTTTACGTAAAGCAACAAGTATCATAATTATCTATGTTTAGTGTGTTTAGAGCAATGTTAGATCTCCTATAGCAAAAGTTTTCCTCGATTATCTACAATTAATTAAGAGAGTATTTTGCTCTTTATATACCTTCTCGTAAAATCAAATCCATACTAAATTTCAATAAAATTAGTAGTCTCTAAACAACGGTACAAAAATATATGTGATTCTGTTACATAGAATGCATGAGACTCCCATTAGGATCATCTTTAACAATATGCATATTGAATGTTCTAAGAATTTGTTGAACAACAAATTGCAAACATTGATTTACATTGTCATGCTTTGATAGTAGAAGTCAATTAAGTTGATAAAAAAAAGTCCAACAATCTTGAAAATCGGAACATAAAAAACTTTTGGGTTGATTATTGTTGAATCATCAGTCCCTTTAACTTAAAATAAAGCTACTCCTTTTGGTATTAATTATATTAGTTGTATAGAATCTGAAGATACAGTTGTATAATGTAATTACCTATTTTTATAGTTGTATGCACCACCGATTTTAGTTAATTTAAAACGCCATTCCCAAAAATGTGGTTTAATTCCATAAAATGAACACATGATAACTGAGGCCGATTTTATAAGATTCACAAATTAGATTAACTTACAACATTTACGAATATTCCATTTTGTAAGCATACGACCGTGTAAATGTTGAATGGTGGTACGAAAAATAACATGTATCTCAATTATATATGTAGCCTGTTTGGAGGATTTTTGTTAGATCTCTAAACAATAAAAATTTGTTTTTGATTATAAACCATTAAGACTGGTTGTTCCCTATGAACTTCATGTAAAATATATAATACGAAATTTAATTTTTTAGATGTGAGATATATTTTTAAGTGAATTAACGGTCAAATTTTTCAAAGTTTGACCTGTAAAAAATAAATCAGGGGTTTTGTGTAGATTCGAGGGAGTAGGATATTATATACTACTCTTAAAGTCGATTAGTTTTATATTAATTCTATTAAAATTACTATAATTCATTTTTGTTTATTTGAAATGTTATCTATTCACAAAATCAAGTCTCATTATCTTACATTGTTATTCTACTCTTTATTTATAATAACAAAATGAACAAATTTTCAGAAAGAGTTTCCATTTTAAAAAAATTGCATCAAATTACTAAATATATAAGTACAATCGTTTCACTTCTTAACCAATATATATGCAATTAGTTTTTTTTTATCTTAAGTTCAAACTCTTAAGTTTGACCTAATTTATTACACTAAAGAGTACTTTATATTCAACTAAACCCTTATGGAATACCTCATAGTTAACCATTAACAAAAAAAAAAAAAAATGATTATTTCCACTTTGGTGCCCTAAGGTTTAGCCTAATTTCACTTTAGTGCTATGAGGTTTGCATAATTACACTATGGTGCCTTGAGGTCTACTTCCCACTTAAGTGACCTATACATAACCTTCTTAATATTTCATATTCCCTCCATCATCTTTTATCTCCCCGACCACTTCTCTAATATATGTGAGAGAATTTTATTGAAATAAGAAGACAAAAGATAATGGAGGGATACTAAAAAAATATTTTGAACATAACAAGTCTGGCATTTTTTGCAATATTACTATTTTGTATGTAGTTTAATATCCAATTTTGCACTTTATTTTACTGAAAATATAATTACTTAAGATAAAAGTTGACTATTAAATATTTTAGGCCACCAAAATGAAATTTTATTCAAAACTCCGGTTAACAAAGTGGAAGTAGTCGAAACCTTAGGACACTAAAGTGGAATTATGCAAACCCCATGGCACTAAAGTGGAATTAACCCAAACCTCAGGGAACAAAATGGAAATTTTCCCAAAAAAAAAAACACCTTTGAAAGCTACCGTAAAAACTATTGCACTTTTAAATATACAATCAATACATGGCAAAGTAATAACCAGCCATTCGCAAACCGCGGTAAATAGTTAAGTGAATAAAAACACATAGGAGAATTGGAATTTAGAAAGTAAAAATTGATCTAACCACATAATTTTGTATATTTGGCAGTTCAATACATTTTTAACTACTATTATGGATTTGATATGAATTTGAAACCAGTTTGAAAAAAAAATTCGGTGATATAATAGTATATTATATATAGTTCTCACAATTTGTATATATATTTACACTGATTTATTCATAGTTAGCTGGTTCTTGAAAGATTAGTCCGCATAAAATCAAAATTCATGACTTTGTTCATTTGTATTTAATTTTTTGGCTCATTTGACAAAATCGATATGAGACTTATTTAATATTTTTAAATGGTAGCTCAATTTTTTTAATCTTATGTGAATATTATTGGTAACCTAATCATACACATTTGATACGTTATAGAAAGTCAGAGTTAAAACGATTTCATGTCATCGTTGAAGTTGTTTATTTCTAATATTATCATTGTAGAAATTTTTCTGTGTCAAATGCTAAGTAAATGTCATTCTTTACCTCTTTTTGTTCCTATTATGACATGTTACTTTTTCATGAAGTATTTATTTTTTTAAATAAAGTTCAGCTTTTTCCTAATGTTTTTGTAAGACAATTACAGATTTGGTTATAATTACCAACCCGAATCTTTTGTAAATATTTTAAATATTCAAAAAAGTTTCTAAATAAAATTATCTTTATTACTAAACGAATTTCACCAAGTAGTTAAAATAGAACAACTTAGATTTTTGACAATATTTATATTTGTAAGAAATTAAGTGTTTTTTTCCTCACAAAGATTAATTTATGTTTATAAAATATACAATTTTAACATTTTTGTACGTTTATTATATGACTTTTTTTTTTTGCTTTATAAATATTTTTTAAATAAATATTCTTTGTAACATTATGTTTCTATTTTTATGTTAGTAGAGAATAATCGATAAATTATTAGATCCACTTCTATTAGTATTTTTTTTTCTTCTAAAATATTAGATTTACTTCTATTGGGATTATTTGTCATAAATTATTAGATCTACTTTGATTAGGAGAATTTTCTAATAAATTATTAAGAGGAAAAAGCTAGATCTACACTTATTAAGAATTCTTAAAAAGTTGGACTCTCTAATATCGCTTGAAAAGTTTCTGCTTTATATATATGTATTGATTGATTTGCGAATCATATTCCAATACTTCCTCCATTCAACTCCACTCTACCACCTTTCCATTTTCATCCATTCAACTCCACTCTACCACTTACTAAAAAAAGGATGTAAAATGACCATAGTATCCTTATAAGAACATTTTATTTACAAAGAATGCCACTAAATGGCCCACTTACTTTTACCCACAAAATACACCCTAAACTAATCCTAGCCCAATTAACACTACCTAATCCATCTTAATACACTAACCCTTCCCTCCAAATATTAATGACCCAACCCAATATACCCAATAAACCCATTCAAATTTGTGAAGGAATTTTGGACTGGATCAATCCGTCTCCTTCATTTTACCCAAACCCAATTCAATCCCTCCTCTTATTCCGTCCATTAACGCCTCAACCCTAACAATCCCTCATTCTCTCAAAGCTTCTACACAATTCTAAAACCCTAATCTCTCCCTTCTCTCTCTACATCCGCCTCCTTCACTTCATCTTCTCAGTAACCCTAGATCTGTAAATCCGTCTCTTCACTTCATCTGTTCATTACTTCGTCTTTGTCTTCATCACTTCATTACTTCGTCTTTGTCTTCATCACTTCAGTAATTCGTCTTTCTCTTCTCGTTTTTATATCTATACATCCGTCCTATCATGAAACCTCCTCATCCAAACTGTGGTAATGAGTGTATTCAGTGTGTTTTTTATCGTTATCGTGTTGGTTTACAAGACGATGAAGGCGATGAATCTGCTCCTGAATCGCCTCCTCCAACCCATATCGTACCTGATTCCCTAGATCCTGATGATTTGGGGACTGAAGTTGAAGAGACGGAGTTCGATGATGGTGGCGTTTGCATGCCAAAGTCGCCTGAAACGCCTGAGAACGTCGCTCCTTCAAAGGAGCCTGAAACGCCCGAGAAAACCACTTTAGTCGAAGTGGGTGGTGGTTCTGGGGAGCCTGAAAGTCCATGCACAAAGTACGCAAACCGGTATTTGAAGCGGATGGCGGAGAAGCGTCCTAAAACGCCTGAGAAAATAACCGAGTATGTTGAAAAAGCGGTGGTTGATTATCCGTCACCGATGACTGTGAAATTCAATGCTTTTCTTGATAGACAGTTGTCTAAGCGATAATTATCTTCGAGGTGTTGGTATATTTTCTATCTCATTTTTTTTTTTTGTATTTTTTATTTATTTATTCGTATATTATTTCAACTAATTATTGAACTGCTGGGTTATCTGCTGTTAGGATTTTTTTTTAGGATTTTTTGAATGGTTTGTTGTTAATATTTGTTCTATGGCTCATGCATTTTTTCTGAATTAAAATCCTCTGAATAAACGGATAAAATGAACTATTAAAATTGAAAAATTGTAATTGATGTATTGTCTGTTTGGTTTGTTCGTATAAACTGAAAATAAAACTGTTATAATGTTGGTATGCATCAATAGAAATTCGCTTCCCCTGATTCTCAAACCGACCCAAATACTTCATCAAATCCAAATTATTCTCAAATAACTAGGTAATCAAGTAATCAACTCAATCTTTCATTTTCCATTATAGTTCCTAGGACCATTATTTTTGCTAATTCTCAATCTATTCAACTCGTCTTAAATTTAAAACAGATATACTCATATTAAATAAGAACCCGTCTCCTTCACAACTCAAATTTTCTTTTTTCCAAAGTTTCCCTCAATTTTTTCATTTCCCCCAAATCACACTATGTCCTTCCACCACCTTCTCCTCCCCTTTTCTATTCAACTAAAAAACAAATTAAAATAAATTCAATTAAAGCACCACCATCAACAACTCCCATTACAATTCCTATACTTTATGATTCTTTCTTAACAAATTTATTTCAATTTAACAATACCCAAATAATCAAACAATTATTTAAAAAGAAATCCCCAAAAAAAACGTTTCACACAATTCTCTTTTGTACAATTTTTTACGCAAAAAACACATAAAACTCGAGCAATAAAACCTCAAAAATTACCCTTTAATTCTTCAAATATATATCTTTTCTGGGTACCAAAAAAGTTTTGAAATTTCTTCAAATTTAATTTATTTTAAGCAGAAACGTTTCGAAACGAGGGAAAACAATGGAACCAGCAATATTAGATGATATAATAAACAGATTATTGGAGTTTCGAAACGCGCGTCCAGGTGTTGCCAGACAAGTGCAGTTATCTGAGTTTGAGATCCGTCAACTTTGCACGGTTTCCAAGGATATATTTTTATCACAACCTACTCTTTTGGAGCTTGAAGCCCCTATCAAGATCTGTGGTATGATTATGCGCAAATAGTTTTGTGTAAGGCGGTTTTATATAAGTTTATTGTAAGACGGGTTTTTATTTTAATAAGTAGTTTTGCCCACTAATATGGTTATGTTTGGATCCGTTTTTAGGCTATTTTTGTGTAATACTCTAACTGGTTTTATAGTACATTAGTGTAAAACCGTCTCACATGGACCAATTGTTTTTTTTTTAGGGTTATTGTTGTTTCTAAGATTTGCCCATGTTATTTAATGGTATAATTTTGGTGGGTTCATGCTATATTCTGGTTTTGGTTAGGAAAAAAGGTTGTAACTTTGAATGAGTTGTTGTGTTCTTTAGTGTTAGTTAAATTGTCTTACACATGCCTATCTGGTTTTATAGTACATTAGTGTAAAACCGTCTCACATGAGACCAATTGGTTATTTTGTAGGGTTATTGTTGTTTCTAAAATTTGCCCAAGTTATGTAATGGTATAATTTTGGTGGGTTCATGTTATATTCTGGTTCTGATTAGGAAAAAAGGTTGTAACTTTGAATGAGTGGTGTGTTCTTTAGTGTAGTTTGATTAATGGTGATTATAATATTGGGGTGTAAGGCGGTTTTATACAAGAAGTTTGTAAAACGGTTTAGTAACTAACTAACTTAGGTTATTGGGTACGAGTGTAAGACGGTGTTACATGAGAATTGTGATTGATTAGTGTTGAGTTGGCTGTGTGTGGATGTTAGGTGGATTTTAGGATTTGGCCATGATATGTCATGATATAATTTTGGTAGGTTCATGTTATATTCTGGTTTTGATTAGAAAAAAGGTTGGAACTTTGAATGAATGGTTGTGTTCTTTGGTGTAATTTGATTAATAATGGTGATTACAAATTCTTGTGTAAGCGGCGTTGCACAAGAAGTTTGTAAAACGGTTTTGTAACTAACTTAGGTTCTTGGGTAAGAAGGTCTTACACGAGAATTGTGATTGATTAGTGTTGTTGAGCTGGTTGTGTGATGGATGTTATGTGGATTTTGAGTGGCAGAACGAGGGCTATTGTTGTTTCTAAGATTTGCCGATGTCATGTAATGGTATAATTTTTGTGGGTTTATTTTATTTGGGTGTAAGGCGGTCTTATACGAGAAGTTTTTAGAACTGATTTATTTGGTAACTACTTTTTCGCTTAAGTGGATCTTGGTATTTGGGTATGTGAATCCGTCGTACACAATAGTAGTGTAAAATGTCTTGCAATGGTAGAGTTTTGGTGGGTTTGCCTTAGACAAGAAGTTTGTAAAAAGGATTTATTTGGTAACTAACTTTTCACTTAAATGGATCATGGTATTGGTAGGTAAATCCTTTGTACACGATGATAGTGTTGAACAGCAGTGTTACATGAGTAACTGTGTTTGGTATGTTTTGTTTTGATTAGAGAAAAGGTGCTAGCTTTGAATGAATTGTTGTGTTCTTGGTGGTAGTTTGATGAATTGTGATTGATTAGTGTTTGAGCTGGTTTCTAACTCTGTATGATGGATGATAGTTGGGTTTTCATCGGTGGGATTTGTTGGCAGTGGTAGAATGAGGGGCCAGGATGATATTTAAATCCTTTCAAACACAATGTTAGTGTAAAACGGTCTTACATAGGAATAACTGTGTTTGTTATGTTTTGGTTTGATTAGAGAAATGGTGGTAACTTTGAGTGAATTGTTGTGTTCTTGGTGGTAGTTTGATTAATTGTGGTTGATCAGTACTGAACTGGTTTGTGTGATGGATATTATTTGGATTTTGATTGGTGGATTTTGTCGGCGGTGGGGAATGAGGGTGCTAGCAAGCTAAGCTAGCATGGTAGTTGGCCTTGTGTAATGAAAAATTTGAAAACTTTAGTTGAAATTTTCGATTTTGTCAAGCTTACTCAGTTGGTTATTAGTTCACTCCTAATATTTCCGATCTTTGTTATCGGCCCGAAATTTCAAATCTTCATTCCACCACTGTTTGTTGGGTCCCTTGTTAGATACTAAGGGTTGCTACTGTTAATTTATTATTACTATAAGGAAGAATTCATTAAATGGGGAATTTTAACTCAACGAGCAGCGTTGTCCTTATTGAGTGGTTGTTGAACTCTTGAACTTTGGTGTGTGTGGTTAGAGAGTAGGCTCACTCTTTGATTTGAAGAAGAGATAATTCATGTACTACATGGTTTGGTGGAGAGTAATTTTGCAGTTCAGGTTAAACAGGAAGCAGAATCATAGTTTATGCGTTTTCGTTGGAATACGCTAGCAATTGATTGTTTTAAGCTGTTTATTGTTCATCAGTATATTGCGTGAAATTCTGAATGCATGGTTTTTCTTGGCATTGTCCTGGCTGAGATGGTGATAGTTTTGCACGAGTTATATTACATTTTGATGTCCTGAGGGTGTTTGGGATATCATTTGAAGGGCTTTCAGTCAGTTTGAGATGGCAGGATGAGAATTTTGTCTGATAGAATAGGTTTCTTGTCCTCAAAATTGAATAGTTTTACGTTCGTTTCTGTGTCACGAACTGACAATAGTGGCAATGGTGTGATTTCCACTCTTTTATTCTTCTTTCGTGTTCTAAAAAGATTCAGCATTAAGAAAATAGTTGCCCGACAGGATACACTCTTTTCTGTGTGCACCTGTTTCTTGCCCTGAAGCTCTCATATCTTTAACTTGTATGGGGTTTTTGTGCCTCAATTTAGCGGTGTGGCATCGTCATTAGCAATATTGGGATGATTAGATATCAAGCCCCTAACCCCAAAGGGTTTATTTACATGGAATTGTCAACTTGGTACCCTTGAATAATTGAATAACTGCACTTCTATCTGTTTGATTTTCTTGGATATAATTGCCTTGTTAGCTTTGATATTCATGAGACTGATTATTTTTGTACTTGGGAACCGATAGGTGATATCCATGGACAATATGGTGACTTGTTGAGACTGTTTGAGTATGGCGGTTTTCCTCCTGAAGCCAATTACTTGTTTTTAGGGGATTATGTGGACCGGGGCAAGCAAAGTTTAGAAACAATCTGCCTTTTGCTTGCCTACAAAATCAAATTTCCGGAGAACTTTTTCATTTTACGGGGAAACCATGAATGTGCTTCCATTAACAGGATTTACGGATTTTATGATGAATGTAAACGACGCTTTAACGTAAGACTTTGGAAGACATTCACTGACTGCTTTAATTGCCTTCCTGTGGCTGCTGTCATAGATGACAAGATCTTATGCATGCATGGTGGTCTCTCTCCTGATTTAACCAATGTAGATCAAATAAAGAGTATATCCCGTCCGACGGATGTTCCCGAGTCGGGTTTGCTCTGTGACTTACTATGGTCAGATCCTTCTAGAGAAGTTAATGGTTGGGGAATGAATGATAGAGGGGTTTCTTACACCTTTGGTGGTGATAAAGTGGCGGAGTTTTTAATGAAGAATGATATGGACTTAATTTGCCGTGCGCATCAGGTCATATTTGCTTTTTTTTTTTTTTTTTTTTTTCCCTTTTTCTTGATTTTTTTCCTATCTCGACTTTAACTTACCATCATGGTTTTGTTGCAGGTTGTAGAGGATGGATATGAGTTTTTTGCAGATAGACAGCTCGTTACCATATTCTCTGCTCCTAATTATTGTGGCGAATTTGATAATGCTGGAGCAATGATGAGTGTTGATGAGAGCTTGATGTGTTCGTTTCAAATTTTAAAACCATCAGATAGAAGAAGATTTCTATGATCAACTTTTGATGGTTTACTAATTATTTTTCAGGTTGGTTTTCTCCAAATTATACAATTTACCCCGTTATGCTAAAAGTGAACTGTTGGATATGCTACTTGTATGTGTGAAATTTGCATTTGGGGATTGATATAGGGCTGTAGACTGTAGTCTATTGATGTGCGCAAGTTTGTCGGTAGGAATCCACTTTTTTTTTTTTTTTTTTTTTTTTTTTTGCAATGTGTTAATACTATGATACGTTGTTTCAGTTTTTTTATGGTCCGTCAGTCACTAATTTCTTGGGTGAAGAGGTGATCATAATTGGTTATATTGCTGGCAGAGTTTTACTTGTTGCTAACGAGATCAGAGTCATACCAGAGAGTAGATACAAATGAGACGATGTTTCTTGGATAGAAAACCCTGATTACAGGAGTATTATTTCACCACCACCCTTCCCCTCAACCCCGGGGATTGTGATTAACCCAGTTGCCTTTTGAGGCAGTGCAGTAATGTTGTTGATTTCCCGCTCTTTTCTGTACATGCAAGGATTGCAAGGTAAAAAAAAAAACATGCAGTGAGATTGCGGTTTCATATAGCCGGTCAATTGTTATCTATTGCAAATAGTTTTGTGGGAAACTAGTGTATGTGTACTGTATGTACAACCAAGTCATACCTCATTTATAAACTGAAATATATACCACGTATGAGTCTATTATATTCATAAAACGGTCTCACAAGAGTTTTCGTCTACTATTTAGCTATTTCTCCCTCCGATTCATCAAAAGCTTCAGTTTTTAATTTTTAGTCTAATTTACTGAAAGCTTCCATTGCCTTTCATTGTATATTACCCGGAGAAACTACACCCAGACACTCAGCCCCATTTCGCTCTCCCACAAGACCCACCAATCTCCGACCCTACCGCAGCCCTTGGTCGTAAGAACCCTCCTCGCCTCAGCTCTAGACTATTGTACACTCTCTCCGTCCCAATCATTTGTTTACCTTTGATTAATATACTCCTCACAAGTAATAGAAAAGGTAAACAAATGAATGGGACAGAGGGAGTATTACGGATATTTCCATCGATAAAAGCGATCTTTTAAATTTGAAACCTTTGGGAGTCACCCATGTAGTCTCTCACTATGAAAAGGTTACTGCAGTTTTCTTTCGTCTCAAAAAAGGGAAAAACGTCCTAAATCAGGTGAAAAACAGTTAAGTGAATCGTGATCTTTTATTAACTTGCATTAAAGCTGTGATCTGCCTTGCCTGTTTCCTACTGTAGTATGGTCTTCTCGTCTTTTCCTCGTTTCACCTTGCTTATCATCCTGTTTCCGCAAAGTATCCCACGGTGAAGTTGATTATGACATGAAACTTGATCGTTATCAAAGTTTTCTATTTTCTGAAATGCCCGTAAAACCTTACATTGATTACATATCATTAGAGTCTTAATATTGTGGTACATAAGTTTGATGAATTTATGTATATATTGCAGATAAGTGCATATCTTGCACCTTTTTCATTTCGGAACACTAGTTGAGTTTAAGGCATGCAGTTTCTCTCTTCAAAGTCGGAGGGCATCGGCATCACCCTGATTAATCTTCGAGGGAGATTTCACACCGGAATTGGTAATCTTGTGATTAAACCTGAATTCTCTGAACAGGCAATCATATTTGTCCTGCTTTCCCATATTTTCTGTTTTTTATCGACTCAAAATTTTCCGAGGGAAAAATGTTAATTTTCACAAATCATATTAATGGGCTGGTGTATAATACACTAGGTCTTTTAGATGGTCATTTATTCTGTACATTGCGAACACAAATTTATGTTTGTCCTGTCATTTCGCCTCCCTTCTGGCTAAGTACTGCCCGGCAGCTGCATTGCGACCAATGCATAGACCCGAGAGTGCGGACTGAGTAAGACGTGGCCTGCAGTCTTGATATGCTGATATCCTGACATAAATCTTCCCTAATCGGCTGATGATATTGGACACATTGCCCGAAGGAGAAAACTAGCATTATAACGGTTTTAAGTTATTGATGAGGTCTTAGTCTTGTATTCTTTTGGTTAATATTTCGGGAGTATGTAGACAATAGGCTTAAGGTTCAAATCCTCGCTCGTTAAAGTATTGGCATTGCGTCTCATGACTCATTTCACCAAGAAAAATGTACCTCGTCGAGTTAGCACTGTCTACGGATTAAACCACTACAAATAGGGTTCACACAATGAGGATTTACCTTTTTTTTTTTTTTTTTTTTTTTTTTTTTTTTTTTTTTTTTTTGAGGAAACCTTGATTATAGTTGAAAACTAGGTTGATCCTCTATTATAGTTTTTGATTGATCAACTTTGAAAAGCTTTGTGAGCTAATTTCACCGCACTATATATATTTTTGAGTTTGTCACCTCAACTTTAGAAGATTGTTTTTTAGTGAAGAGTATATAAGCCGTTAGTAGATGGTTTTACACTAATTTACTACAAAATCGTCTTACACAAGACCAAGGGCCATATAAATACGTGAGAAAGCGAAGAAAACGAGAAACGATATTTTAAGTAAATTTTTGATAAACAAGGGATATTCTCTAGTGTACCCTTTAACGTTTTCTTTTTCTATAATGTACCCTCTTTTTTTGCAAAAAAAACTTTGACCGGCAATAACTCTTGGCTACAAGAAGTTCAGAATACGATAATTTTTTTTTTACAAATTGATGTCTTTAAGACGTCTTCAGTTTGAAAAAGAATTCACCGACATCTCAACTCGTAGTCGGGAATTATTGTCGGTCAAAGTTTATTCGTTAAAAAAACTTTGACCAACCATAACTACCAGCTACAAGTTCAAAGGACGGTGATTTTTTTTTTCAAATTCAAGGCCTTGACGAGAAAATTGGTTTGAAAAAAAAAAATTACCATTTTCTGAACTCGTAACAAAGAATTATTGTCGGTCAAAGTTTTTTTTTTGTAAAAAACGAGGGATACTTCTTAGAAAATGAAAAAGTTCAGGGGTATACGAGAAAATATCCCAACAAGTAATCACTGTTAAACTGAAAAACAAAATTATTTTAGATTAAACAAAGTAGCCAAACTGAAAAACAAAATTATTTTAGATTAAACAAAGTAGCCAATAATATAGATAGATATATAGATAATTAATCTATGCTTACACGAAGCCTTTATATACTTAGAAAAGCATCAGCTGGTAATAACTCTGGATGAAAAACTTCTGTCATAGCATTACTCTGCATCTTCATAGAACAACAGCTAATTTTATCGACCGTAGTTGCGACTTCGTTCCTTAAACCCTCTAACGCAACCTTAAACCTCTCCAACTCGACTAATCCGAGATTATCAATAGGCTTATCCCACCAAAAACCACCACAATTATCATTATTTTCGTACCCATGACCTTCAATCGACGATTTTGACGTACCCACCAACTTATTACGGTTGGTTTCGTCCGAATTTTCATTAAGATAGTTAATAAATCGTTGAATAACAGCATCTTCATTAGGATGACCGCAAGAGCGCAATTTTCCAGCTTCGGAAAATACAATAGCAGCAACCTCAGCACCAAACTTAGTATAAAGTTCACCAAGTTTTTCAAACAATGTTTTTCTTCGTTTCGAGAAGGCTACTAATCTTGCATTCTTATTCTCGATTCGCTTTATTTCGATTAGTTGTTTTCCTTTGGTTTTCTTTTGAACATTGGAGGCTTCATGAGGATTTTTCTTCATCACTTCTGCCATTATAGAAATATTGCTATAATTTGACGAGTATAACGAAAAATTCTTAGGTACACCCGATGTATAATGTGATTATATATACTATAGAGGATTATAAGTTCTAATTATGTTAAGTGGGGTCAGAAAATCTTTGTAAGAGAATAATTTTTTGTCCGAAAAAAGATTTTTGGCAAGTCAACGTTAATTTTTGAGATAAAAAATAAGGTGCTGTTTGGCCTTACTTATGGTAAATGACTTTTCCTTTTTAAAAAGAGTTTATTCTCAAGTTACTTTTCAGAAAAATTTTAGTTGTTTGGCCATACTTTTGTAAAAGCGGTTTCTCACAAAATTTATATGTTTGGCATAACTACTTTAATACAACTTTTGTTTGCTTATTTGGTTCTTTAGTTAAAAAGTAGAAGTAGTAAGTATCTACTTCTCCTTTTTGGGGTGAATAATCAGTTTTTAACTTCTCAAAAGCACTTTTAAAACTCTCTAATTTACCATGTTTGACCAAGCTACTACTTTTTTAATCACAAAAGCACTTTTTAAGCTTGACCAAACAACACCTTAAATAAAGCAACGTAAATTGATTGTACTAAAAAAAAATTTGGTATGAATTTTTCAGTTAATTTAATTACATCGAGTGAGAATCTAATGTCTTAAATTTTACATTAGTCTATATATAACTAGAATCGTAAATCTCAAGTTAATGTTGGCTTCTGAGTTATACGGAGTACAATAAAACATCGTAAACCATCTAACTTGAGTAGGCCTTTTATAAAACAATTTTACAATAAAACATCGTAAACCATCTACTAGAAAAAGTGTTGTTCGAAGACGAAAACTAACATTATACCGCTTTTGAGTTATTGTAGTCTTATGGTTAATATCTAGCTCGCCATCTCGGTGGTATGCGAACAATAGGCTTCAGGTTCAAATCCGCGCTCAGTATTGGCATCGCGTTTCATTTTACCAAGAAAAATGTACCGCGTTAAATTAGTATAACTCCCTGTTAAACCAACACAAACAGAGTTCACACAATGACGAGTTAACTTGTTTATACTTATTTGATCGATCAACTACGATTTTTGAAAACCTTCACTGAGCTGATTTTACTGCACTATCTTCTTTAAGTTTGTCGCCTCGACTCTACAATTTTTTTTTTTTTTAAGCAAAGCGGTATATAAGTACCTGGAGTGTAGATGTTTTTTTTTTTTTTTTTTTTAGCGAAACGGTACATAAGTCTCTAGTGGTGCAAAACCGTTCTACACAAGACGAAGTACGTGCAATATCAAATACTACATCAAGAATATTGAAGCAAACGTGAAACGAGATTTTAATTTAAGTACATGTTTTGGTAAAAATTTACCGATTACGAATTAATTATGTGAGTGATAGTGATTAATCTACGGCCGGGAAATATTCGATTTGTGACAATGATAACGAACGAAATGAAAACGAATAAAAGAATGACACGGAGGATTTTTGGTGACGCGGAAAACCCGGTGTGGGAACAACCGCGGGGGGAGTCAGAATCCCGCCAATTTGCACTATAATTGAGGTCAAATAAGCAAGTAAGGAAATACAAGGATAAAATTTCTAATGGAGTATTGTTGTATGACAGAGGGAATTGGGCGAGTAAGAGTGTGAAGTTGACGTTGAATGAGATGCCCTTGGTTTGCTCTTCCTTGGCTTTATATAGCTGCTAGGTTTAGGTCTAAAAGTCCACCAACTTCCCTCCTACTTTTGCTGCTGTGTACTTGGTCAACCCCACAAGAATAGGAAATGGTTGTTGATTTCTTCACGTGGGCTTTGACAAAGTAAATACCCCACTTAGGTTTATTTGCCATCTTGATCCTATGGCTCTCAATATGCCACGTCACCGGTCCTCTTTAATTGCTCTCCTCCAATCAATGTCGGCCACGTCATAGGTAATAAAAAATGTAGTTTTTTATCCCTAACAATTGCCCCCAATTTTCCTTCTCAGCCTCAAGATGAGGAGGGAAATTAGTCTTTCTGGTGCCGGATGCTATGTCGTCGATATGTTGCTCGCGTCGCTTTATTTGCGATCTCTTTGCTTCTTCTTTGTTGTTTCTTGACTTCTCACCTTCTTCCAGGATCTGCTAAGCCTAAGGCTACACTTGCTGCGGTTCTGGCTCTGAGGGAGAAGAAACGTGCTGAAGATGCCTCCAAGCCAGCCGAGAAGAGAAAAGCGGCCCCCCCGCTCCGCTTCTACGCCCGCTTCGAATCTTACCGCTTCGAGTCCAACCCGCTCCCGGGGTCCCTCCGAAGTAGCACTCAGATTCCCAGGAGATTTCGGATGGTCGAGATCTACACGAGACCTGAGTCTGCTTGGTCGGATGCTGTTTCCTGCTCCTAGGTCTGTTGAGAAGAGAAAGGCGGATTCAGTTCGCATATGGATCCAGCGCGAGAAGAAAGAGGGTTGCTACGGCCGGCCCGAGTCTACTTCTATTGAGATTACTTCACTTGCAACCATGCCCTCAATGTGGGCTGCTCCACCATTTGGGTGTGTTTTCGCTTCGAAATGCTTCATTTCGGATATACTCGGCATCTTGTTTCTCTTTGAGTTTCCCTGGAGCTTTTGGCAAGTTCAGATTTCTCGAGAGATTTAAGTTTCTATGATGTTGAGGGTCGCACTTTTGATGCTGAGATTCGCCTCTCACGGGCTCTGGATACTGAAGCTTCTCTAGCCTTCAAGGTGCAGGTGCTGGAATTTGGAAGTAGAAGAGAGAAAGATGGGCTGAGAATTTCGAGGGTCCGAACTCGGACGTGCTATCTCGTGTCCGGAGGGGGAAGGTGCTCCTGTTGACGCGCCGGATGCCGAGGAAGAAGTGACTTCTATCGCTCCGGTATTCGAACACGCCTCGAGACTGTTCTCTGTTTGTTTCGGGTCTAACTCAGATCCTGGATCCCACGCTGGTGAATGATGGATCCAGCTCATGGATGCTAGGTCTAACCTCCTCCTTACTCTCCGATCTGCGGCCGGTCGGCATAGGTGCTTCTGGTGCTGAGAACCTCTGTCAAAACTTGCTTACGCAGTTTATATGCAGCTGGTACCTGAGAAATGTTAGTAATACAACCTAGGTGTATGCGATGACCTTCTAATGCATGATCTAGCGATCTAACCAATGTAGACACGTTATGAACTTATATGTCGGGAATGCAATGTTTATCAATGTGTCGTGAGAATGATCACGTTTGAGCGTGTGTTGCGAGTGTCGCAGTTGTTCTATCGTTTGCTTTGTATCTTGCCGTTTCTGGCGTACTTTTGATTTGTGCATGCACGTTTTATTTGTATGTTTGGCCATCGTTGTTTGGATGTTTGGCTAAGGGGTCTAGTATGCCCACTCGTTCGGAGGAGCCAGGCTTGCGTGGGTGCTAATGCATCGCGGGAGGTTGGTTGTCCCGGTTGTACGTGCTTAGCCACGGACACACGCTTCTCGTAGTGAATACGGACTCTGCGCATTAGTTTGCATTTTTATTCACTTGGTCATTTATTTGAAAGATATTTATAAAAAGGAACTTCTTCACTTAAAAATATTAAAGTGGTTTACTAACTTGAAAAACTTTTTAATCGGGAAATATCGTGGTCAGAATACATGTAAGGTCTTTTCAGAACCAGAAAATGTTGAGATTGAAATACGTGCAGGAAATTTTCAGAACCAGAAAATGTTGAACTTAAAATATATGTAGAAAATTTTCAGAACCAGAAAATGTTGAACTCAGAATATATGCAGAAAATTTTCGAACTTAAAATGTTAAATTCGGAATAGATGCAAAAAGTTTTTAACCATAAAAATATTGAGCCAAAGAATATTCAAAGCAAAATCTAGAACCTGGCTAAGTCAGATCCGGTAGGTGAGTACCCGATTCTTGACCATGCGGTGGCGACATGTGCGTGCCTCGACAAAGCGTCACACCTTTTTGCAAATTCTACAAAGATCTTTTCGCATTTGTGGGCTAAAAGTATCTCTACCTCAAGATACTTTATTGGACGGGCTCGCCCCCGCATGGTTTCCACATTCTCCTTTGTGGAGAGCATGCAAAACGACTGAGACTCTTCCCGATCCAGGCATCCGAGGTAGGGTCCAACGAGGGATTTCCTCCTTTTATCTCGGTTGACAGGGTATCATTCTGCGGCCCGGTCCAGTACGGTTTCCTCCAACTGGAGTATCTTCTTCACTTCTGGTGCTGCACAACACTCATGCTTCCTGCTTAGGTTTTAATATCGCTGGCTCCAGCACGTGGACAATTGGTATTGTGGAGATGGCTCCTGCTTTGAAGGTTGACCCCAAGGTGGCTAGCACATCTGCTTCTGCGTTCTGGTCTTTGGGGATTTGTTTGATGTTGAACTTGGCAAACGAGGGTCAATTCCTTTGCTATATCTAGATATGCCATCATCCCGGAGGTGTCGATTTTGATTCGTAACTAACTTCAGACCCAGGATCAAGGCCTCATATTCCGCTTCGTTGTTTATGGCCTTGAATTCACATCGTATAGCTTTGACTATGAGATCTCCCTGGGGTGATTTGAGGACCAATCCTACTCCTGCACCTCTTGCGTTTGGAGGCTTCGTCCAC
Organism: Silene latifolia; assembly: GCF_048544455.1. Classification (NCBI taxonomy): domain Eukaryota; kingdom Viridiplantae; phylum Streptophyta; class Magnoliopsida; order Caryophyllales; family Caryophyllaceae; genus Silene; species Silene latifolia. The sequence continues at coordinate 198,440,014 of NC_133526.1, forward strand.
ATGTAGCTCCCACACTTGTTCTTCTTTGTCTTCCTCCAGATTCAGAATGTCCTGCTCTGCCTGGGTCTGGTCCCTGCAGGAAGCAGAGACTTAATGACGTAGTGTACTGGATGTTGTGACCCCTCCTGCACTCGTACTAGCACTGCACTTGCTGCTGCTTCTGTGACTGGCAGATGCAGGAATAATGGTTCCCCTGGCTCTGGCTTTGTTAGGAGTGACGGGGTGCTGAGATAATGTTTCAATTTCTTAAATGCTTTTCTCATGTTCCTTTTTCCACTCAAATATTTGAATCTTCTCTTGGGGGTAGGTCTGTGTCGTCCTTCCCTTCCGTGCTTCCAGACACCTTATTCTCGCTTCTGCTGTAGGGTCCTGGTCTTTCGCTCCTCTTTTCCACTGGGGCTTTCCTGGATACTGGTTCTGAATCATAGATGCCTCTTATGGGTGCAGAGTCTTCCTCTAGCCTCATGACAGCAATTGCCTTTGATTGTACCTCCTCAAAAGAAGTGCATGGATGCATGGTCAGGTCCTTGTATAGCTCTGAATCCTGGTGCAGTCCTTGGCGAAAGGCTTGTATAGCGGTTGCTATATTGCACCTCGGAATTGCCACTTTCTCTTTGTTGAACCTGTTCAAGTAATCACGGGTAGACTCTTCAAACCCTTGCACTATCCGGTAGAGGTCAGTGCTTTCTACGGCTTTCTGCTCTTTGCGAATTTGGTTGAATGCATTAACTAGGTCGGCGAAGTTAGCTATACTCTTGTTGGGCGGGGCCGACGAACCACCGCAGGCAGGTGCTCCGGACAAAGTTGACCCAAATCCTTTGCACATATAAGCTTCCTTCACATATCCAGTTGCGGTTATCACCATCATTTTTTGCTTGTAGTGGTTGATATGATCGAGTGGATCTGTGGTTCCGTCCTAGAGCGTCATAGCTGGCGGTACACATCCTTTAGGAACACCGACGAGGGCTATGTCGTCCACGAAAGGTGAGTCTGCGTAGCTGTCTCGGGCTGATTTCTCCAACGGACGGGCTACGCCTGGTATCCTGTACATCAGCTCCCTCAGCTCCCGGTATCTTCTTTGCTCCAAACGAGTTACCGCTCTCCCGAAAGGGTTTAGAAACAGCGAGGAAGGAACCAAAGCGGGTGTACCTCCTAGCCAGGGAATTCGTAAAATTAGTTTGGTCTTTGGATGACCGGTTCCGGTGTTGACCGATTATGGATCCAGGCTGCCATCCCGGTGTCTGCTGCAGTCCTCCGATCCAGGCTCCATTGGTGAACTGGCTGCAGGATGGACCTGCTGCGTTGATGACAGTCGGCATCGCCATCCCGACGCCCGGTGTGCGGGGTACTGTAAAAGGTGGAAGGTCGATCTCGACGGGGTGCTAAACAAAGCATTACGATGTCTGGCTGCAGTCGGACGGGTTATCAAATGATAGACATCCCAATCCTCTGGGCTCAATTGGTTCACTGGATGCTACTTCTGCAAGGTCTAGTCTGGTGACTACTTCTGATAGAATTGGTCGACGTGATCCTCCACCACCGTCGGTTTGAGCCTCAGTCTTTGGTCTTTGGTTTGGGTCGATGCTTTGTCACGATCCGAGCAATCGAGTGTTCGGTTGTCTTTCCTCGGATCCTCAACGGCCGACGCAGAGTGTCCATCCTCGAATCATCACTGCGTCGAGTCAAGCAATGGAGGTCCTCGCTTCGAGAACTCGCACTGATCCCTCCGGGTCGGGGCTCGGACGCAGCCTTCACCTCGCTGGGCCGCTTTCCCCTTGGATCTGGGTTGGTGGCGCGCCGCCTTTCCTCTGGTACTGCGGCGGTTTTGAGGCGAGGCGGAAGCATGGTTCTGGGGTGACATCTTGACGGAAACCATCCGGCCGAATCGCCGGAGGAGCGCTCACCGATCCTGCAGACGCAGGAGAAGGTCCGCTCCGGAGGAAAGGGCGATATGCTGCTCTGGTGCCGGGAAGGAAGGATTCGGGCCGGATCCGGACATTGTGACGGTACTGGCTCGGTTTTGCGAGGTTTGGCTATAGAAAATGATCACTATGCCCCACGGTGGGCGCCAAATTGTTTTGGTAAAAATTTACCGATTACGAATTAATTATGTGAGTGATAGTGATTAATCTACGGCCGGGAAATATTCGATTTGTGACAATGATAACGAACGAAATGAAAACGAATAAAAGAATGACACGGAGGATTTTTGGTGACGCGGAAAACCCGGTGTGGGAACAACCGCGGGGGGAGTCGGAATCCCGCCAATTTGCACTATAATCGAGGTCAAATAAGCAAGTAAGGAAATACAAGGATAAAATTTCTAATGGAGTATTGTTGTATGGCAGAGGGAATTGGGCGAGTAAGAGTGTGAAGTTGACGTTGAATGGGATGCCCTTGGTTTGCTCTTCCTTGGCTTTATATAGCTGCTAGGTTTAGGTCTAAAAGTCCACCAACTTCCCTCCTACTTTTGCTGCTGTGTACTTGGTCAACCCCACAAGAATAGGAAATGGTTGTTGATTTCTTCACGTGGGCTTTGACAAAGTAAATACCCCACTTAGGTTTATTTGCCATCTTGATCCTATGGCTCTCAATATGCCACGTCACCGGTCCTCTTTAATTGCTCTCCTCCAATCAATGTCGGCCACGTCATAGGTAATAAAAAATGTAGTTTTTTATCCCTAACAGTACACACATAAACAAGAACAAAATTAGCTTAGATTAGACATAATTAAATAACTAATAATATCAATATATCCATAATTAATCTAAGCTTAATTAAAATAATCCATTATTAATAATCATATTTAGAAAAGCATCAGGCGGTAATAACTCTGGATGAAAAACATTACTCTCCATCTTCATACCGAGCTCAATGTCTCCAAAACCGTTACTCACGGAACTACAGCTAAATTCATCGATTGTAGTAGCGACTTTGTTCCGTAAACCCTCTAACGCAACCTTAAACCTCTCCAACTCGACAAATTCAAGTTTATCAATCGGCTCATCCCACCAAAAACCATCACAATTGTCATTATTTACGATTTTGACGATTCCCTCGTCCCAATTTTTATCAAGATAGTCGATAAAACGTTGAATGACAGCATCTTCATTAGCATGACCGCAACAGTGCAATTTTCCAGCTTCGGAAAATACAATAGCAGCGACTTCAGCACCGTAGTCAGTAGATAATTCACAGAGTTTTTTTTTTTTTTTTTTTTTTTTTTTTTTTTTGACAAGTAGAATGGCAAGTCAAGCTCGGGCCCAATTTGCCAATCTATGAGCAAGTACATTAGAAGATCTATTAACTAACGATATTGAAAAACAGTGAACAATGTTTTTCTTCGTTTCGAGAAGGCTACTAGTCTTGCATTCTTATTCTCGATTCGCTTGATTACGATTCGTTGTTTTCCTTTAGTTTTCTTTTGATAATTGGAAGCTTCATGTTGTATTTTTTTCATGATCACTTCTGCCATTACGGAGTATTGATTAGTGAATTAATTAAAGCTTATTATTGAAATAATAACGTAGGATATACTGTATATAACTATGTATACAGTAGATGTAGTAGGTGTGAACATACAGAATTATACTGTATAAATAAATAAATAAATTATTATAAAGCTATATGATTAATTCCTTAATTATTTACCGTTAAGTGGGGTGAGAAAATCTTTTTAAGGAAATAATGTCCGAGAAAATATTTTTGGTAAGTCAACTTAAATTGATTTTTCATGTTTATAAGCCTACTAAAAAAATTTAAATTTTTTATTGATCTATAATTAGAATCATAAATTACCGAGTTTATAGACTTTTGAGTAATACAATTTTCCGTTTTAGAAATATTTAAAACTGGATAGGTATGGGGCCATCTTATAGTATAAAATATCAAATTAATTTAATATGAACTAGTATAGATCCCGCGCGAAAGCGCGGTTTTTTAAATAGGAATATTGAAGAAGATAACAATTATACAACTGATATTAACTTAATTTGAAATTTAATTGTAAAATTTATTATTATTAATGTTTTGTATTAATCGGTGGAAAAAGAAAAGTTCAGTAATCCAGTTGTATATATAATATAATGAAAGCCCAATTACATACTCCCACCTATTCTAGATAAGTGTCCCATTGTGGGGATGACACGGGAATTAAGGCAAGGAGTTAAATAATGTAAAGTATTGTGGTAGAGTGAGGTAATTGGAGAGATGGAAGGTATTGTGGGGTATTATTGTGAGTGAAGTGATTAAAATATGTATTGTTTTGGGTTGAGGTGGGGTATTGTTGTGGGGTTGAAGTGATTAAAATAAGTATAAAAGTTTACCAAAACTAGACAATGGGATATTATTGTGAATAGACGGAAATGGACAATGGGACAGTTATGTAGAATAGGAGGGAATATATGATATAATAAAAGCCCAATTATAGTCAAATTCATTTAGGCGGGAAAATTTGGAGATCTCTTATTCTTTTAGTATAAGGGTGATGTAATTATCATCCCCCATCCCCCATACTACTAAGAGAATAAAAATTCTCTTAGTTTTCCCTTAAAGAAACAAGTAAACTTTCTTTTTTTTAAACTATTATCCTTTCATCAAAATATAATCTTATAATTAAACTTTAATCTTATAATTAAATTCAAAATTATTATTTTTTTCATCAAAAAAAAAAAAAAATTGATGTTAAACTATAAACTATAAGTTGGTAAATTTTTCATTTAATGCAATAATCAATACATATATATAAAGTAGAAACTTTTCGAGCGATATTAGAGAGTCCAACTTTTTTAGAATTCCTAATAAGTGTAGATTTAGCTTTTTTTTCTTAATAATTTATGATAAAATTATCCTAATCAAAGTAGATCTCATAATTTATGAGAAAGTAATCCTAATAGAAGTAAATCAAATATTTTATAAGAAAAAAATACTAAAGGAAGTGGATCTATAATTTATCGATTATTCTTTACTAATTAACATAATAATAGAAAAATAATGTTATAAGGAATATTTGTTTTAGAAATATTTATAAAGTAAAAAAAGTCATATAATAAACGTATAAAAGTGTTAAAATTGTATATGTTATAAATATATAATTAATCTTTATGAGACAGATACTCCTCGCCGCCAGTGGGGGACCGCAGCCTTCCCACCTAAGCCCCGTTCATCTCCATCGAGCGATAAACCCATGTTCATTAATGTGCACATCCCTTCTGTGGCGGGTTCCACAGAAGGCGAATCATGGGCGTGAAGCCACTCCCGCAAGTGACTCCACTCAGCCAGGGACGCACCCCGAAGATCACAGACAGTTATACAGTAATCACAATATTTCTATCAACAACCACCAAAATAAAAAAGAGATCCTAATTTCTTACAAATATAAATATTGTCAAAATTTAAGTTATTCGATTTTAACTATTTGGTGAAATTCATGTAGTAATAAAGATAATTTTATTGAGGACTTTTTGTATATTTAAAAGATTTACAAAAGATTCGAGCTGCTTATTATAACCAAACCTTTAATTATCATACACAAAAACCTTAGCAAAAAGCTAAACTTTATTTTAAAAAAAATACTTTATGAAAAAGTAATATGTCATAATAGGAAAAAGAGGTCAAGAATGATATTTACTTAACATTTGACAGAGAAAAATTTGTACAATGACAATATTAGAAATAAAGAACTTCAACAATGGCATGAAATAGTTTTAACTCTAACTTTCTATAACGTATCAAATTTATATGATTAAATTACCAATAATATTCACATAAGATTTAAACAAATTGAGCTACCATTTAAAAATATTAAATTAGTCTCATATCGATTTTGTCAAATGAGCCAAAAAATTAAATACAAAGAACAAAGTCAAGAATTTCAATTTTATGCAACTAATAATTCAAGAATTAGCTAACTATGAATAAATCAGTGTAAATATATATACAAATTGTGAGAACTGTATATAATCTACTATTATATCACCGATTTTTTTTTCGAACTGGTTTCAAATTAAGATGAAATCCATAATAGATGTTAAAAATGTATTGAACTGCGAAATATACAAAATTATGCGGTTAGATCAATTTTTAGTTTTTAAATTCCAATTCTTCTATGTGTTTTTATTCACTTATTTATTTACCTCGGTTTGCGAATGGCTGGTTATTACTTTGTCATGTACTGATTGTATATTAAAAAGTGCAATGGTTTTTATTGTAGCTTTTCAAAGGTGTTTTTTTTTTGTAAAATTTCCATTTTGGTCCATGAGATTTGGGTTAATTCCACTTTAGTGCCATGTGGTTTGCATAATTTCACTTTAGTATCCTAAGGTTTCGACTACTTCGACTTTGTTAACTTGAGTTTTGAATAAAATTTCATTTTCGTCGCCTAAAACGTATAATAGTCAACTTTTATCTTAAGTACTTATATTTTCAGTAAAATGAAGGGCATAATATTTGTTATGTTCAAAATAGTAATATTGCAAAAAAATGTCTGATTTGTTATGTTCAAAATATTTTTTTAGTACTCCCTCCATTATCTTTTATCTTCTTATTTCAATAAAATTCTCTCACATATATTAGAGAAGTGGACGGGAAGATAAAAGATGATGGAGGGAGTATAAAATATTAAGAATGTTATGTATATATCACTTAAGTGGGAAGTAGACCTCAAGGCACCATTGTGTAATTATGCAAATCTCAGGGCAATAAAGTAAAATTAGGCTAAACCTTAGGGCACCAAGGTGGAAATAATCATTTTTTTAATGGTTAACTATCGGGTATCCCATAAGGGTTTAGTTGAATATACAATACTCCTTAGTGTAATAAATTAGGTCTAACTTAAGAGTTTGACCTTAAGATAAAAAAACCTAATTGCATATATATTGGTTAAGAAGGAAAACGAATGTACGTATATATTTAGTAATTTGAAGCAATTTTCTTAAAATTGAAACTCATTCTAAAAATTTGTTCATTTTGTTATTATAAATAAACAGTAGAATCAGGGACGAAGCTCAGACCAAATTTTAGCCAGGGCCGAAATACTTTTAGGTTCACCAAGCGTATAAAATATCATAATAATTTTATATCAAGGCTTTAAATAAGCAAATATTGTTTCGTTTATATTAGGATAATAAGCACACAATTTGTATCAATATTCATCAGTAACAATAAAATTATAAAAATATGCAAATAATAAAAATAAAAAAAAAATAAAAAACTAAAATTACAGAGACATTTAAGAACCCAAATAGCTCCCCTCCATCGAAAAAAAAACTCATTACTTAACAAAACCCAAAGTCTCCTCTTCACTTCTATCCATTTCGGCAACGATAAAGCTAACCACTCAACTTAATATTAATCTCATCAAAAAAAGCACATCCTCACCACTACATTTTTATGCAATTGAAATTCTTATTATTCCCAACCTAATTTTTTATTTTGTAATTGGCCCTCTAAGATGAATTAGCAATTAATAAAAGAGTACAAATTTTGCTAATCTAGAAGTGAAAATTGATTAGACGAGAAATTACCTTATTGGATCTCTATAGTCCAAAGTTTCTATGGCAAATGAGCAAATCAGCAATGGAGACTATATTTTTATTTTTATTTTTCTAATTGTGGTTCTCTAGTTTTTTTTTTACTATGACACAAGTTTTGTCTCGAGTGCTTACATAATTTAAGAATATCAAATTTTTAATTATGGTAATTATTTTGCAATTCTTTTGTTTACAAATTTAACATTCCTTTCCCTGATATGCAAGGAAGAAGAATATGGAGAAGATTAAGGATATTTTTCTTTTTTAATTTCCATTTATCCTTATGTATAAATATTTTATTCAAAGTCCGCCGGGGCCGCGGCCCGGCCGGCCATACCTGTGCTTCGCCTCTGAGTAGAATAACAAGGTAAGATAATGAGACTTGATTTGTGAATAGATAACATTTCAAATAAACAAAAATGAGTTATATAATAATTTTAATAGAATCAATCTAAAACTAATCGATGTTAGGAGTAGTATCATAATATCCCTCTCCCTCGAATCCACACAAAACCCCTGATTTATTTTTTGGAGGTCAGACTTTGCAAAATTTTACCGTTAATTCACTTAAAAATATATCTCACAACTAAAAAATTAAATTTCGAATTATATATTTTACATGAAGTTCACAGGGAACAACCAGCCTTAAATGGTTAATAGTCAAAAACAAATTTTTATTGTTTAGAGATCTAACAAAAATCCTCCAAACAGGCTACATATATAATTGAGATACATGTTTTGCGTACCACTACCATTCAACATTTACATGGTCGTATTACAAAATGGAATATTAGTAAATGTTGTAAGTTAATCTAATTTGTGAATCTTATAAAAAATATTTGATTATCACGTGTTCATTTTATGGAATTAAACCACATTTTTGGGAACGACGTTTTAAATTAACTAAAATCGGTGGCCCGTACAACAATAAAGATAGATAATTACATAACATAACTGTGTCTTCGGATGCTATACAACTGATATAGTTAATACCAAAAGGAGTAGCTTTTAAGTTAAAGGGACTGATGATCCATTAATAATCAACCCAAAAGTTTTTTGTGTTCCCATTTTCAAGATAGTTGGACTTTATTTTTTATCCGCTTAATTGACTTCTACTATCAAACCATGACAATGTAAACCAACGTTTGCAATTTGTTGTTCAACAAATTCTTAGAACATTCAACATGCATATTGTTAAAGTTGATCCTAAATGGGAGCCTCATGCATTCTATGTAACAGAATCACAAATATTTTTGTACTGTTGTTTAGAGACTACTAATTTTATTAGAATTTAGTATGGATTTGATTTTACGAGAAGGTATAAAAAGAGCAAAACACTCTCTTAATTGTAGATAGTCAAGGTAAACTTTCTCTATATGAGATCTAACATTTCTCTAAATACACTAAATATAGATATTTATGATACTTGTTGCTTTACGTAGCACCATTTAGTTTTACGTAGTTATTATAGGTTAAAATAATTTGCAAAACTCATAAAGGTCTATCTCCATTATTAAGGGCGGTTCATTTGGTGAGCTGTACTCATTGTCGTCAGAATTACGATTCGATCCTATGATTCTACGATTTTACGATCCAAAAATGCTTGTTCGATCTCAGATCCTACGATTCTATCATGTCTCTAGAATCTTACGATCCTATTTATTTGAAATTTTCTAGAGGTAGGATCGTAATACGATTTTACGATCTTACGATCCTACGATCCGACTCCATAGTAAATATATTAAAATAAATTTTTATATAATGACATCGTAAAATCCAAATTTCATGTCATTTTTAGAAACATGTTCATGAATTGATACTAAACTCATTAATTATCAATATTTGGGTATAAGTGTTTTCATCTTCAATTATATATTTTTACCAAACAGAAAACTATATTTAGTGAATTTGTAGAATCTTACGATTCTACGATCCGATTCTACCGATTCGATCCTACCCTCCCCCATCGATTCAAAATAGAATCCCGATCCTGACAACATTGGTTGCACTATATTTATGGAGATAATGTTTTGTATTTAATTAAAACCAGTGATTTCTATAATAATAATGGAAAAACTAATTACATACTCTTACTATGTTACTTGATATTTTACAACTAAAATGATAACTACTAAATGACAAAACTCCTATGCTAAAAGCACTAATAACTCATTGATCAATTATACCAACCACGAACTTTTGTTTATCAATGATTTAATCATAATTGAACTTTTTTTATCAACTATATAATATATTTATAAAGATGACCCTAATGGGAGCCACGTGCATCGCACGGGCTTTTCAACTAGTAATAAATAACTTTAGAGAATAACTTGGCATATACTTACCATTAACTTTGTGACAAAAAAATACATTAAAATAATTGGAGAAGATTTATAAAATGAAATCCTTAATTTTATGGCCAAAAAAAAAAATATATAGATTTCATAAAAATACCTCTTTCATAACTTTAGTTTTCCATTATAAATAACACCCTAAAAACAACTACTCTATATATACCGCGCATTGCGCAAGATCTATACTAGTAAACGATTAATATGACTAGAAAAACGGCTTACATAATCCAAGGGTTATTTACCTTAAGTAGATCTATCATAAACGGTTTTACCATAAAAAAAATATTGTAAAACATCTGCTAAGACATTGTTCTTTTGGACTTAATTTCAGTTCTTATAAGTTTAGTTTAGGTCGATCCAGTTCAACTTAATTCAATTTATTACTGCTTATAAGTTCAGTTCAGCCAGATTTAATTCAGCGGAACATGTAAAGTCTTTCTCACCTTAATAGTTGGTGAAAATTATTTTAATAATGTCGTATACGTAATATAACACTTGATTTATAATCAAAACTGTTATTCGACGTCGACAAACTACTAAATAATGTCAACAAAGTGTAATGAACTTCCTAATTTGCCCCTTATTTTATCATATCAGACATAAACCACAATATTTCTAAAATAACAAAAAGATCGCTAATAAAACAACAACAAAAAAACCGCTTTGCAGTAATGAACTTCCTAATTTGCCCTTTATTTTATCATATCAGACATAAACCACAATATTTCTAAAATTCCTAAAATAACTAAAAAAGATCGCTAATAAAACAACAACAAAAACCATTTTGCAAAAAAATATTATTTATGTCAACACCGTTTCAATTCTGCCACAAAAATCAAAGAAAAAAAAAACAGAAGGTAATCTAAACTCGTTTCACCAAACCGTTATACTCCTATATACTCCATCACTAAAACCGTTTTCAACTAGAATCTGAATTAGTGTTTTAACTTGGCCACAAAAGCCCAATAATTCAGCCCAATAATTACACCTTGAGCCCCAAGGAACAACAGTTTTTCACCATAAACTACTATATATAAGCGTGAAAAACTCTTCATATTAATCACGCAAAAATCCCAAATCAATTTATCTAATCACTAAGCAAATCAATAGAACCAAATCAATAGAACCAGCCGTGAAAATTTACCAAAAATCCGACGACAATGGCGATGACGATGTCAATGTCGACGATACCGATGAAGAAGGAAAGATGGGGAGAAATAGAAGAAGAAGGTGATGACTACAGTTACCTACTACCGCCCAAGGAGGTTACCGGACCCGACACCGACGGGGTGAAAACCGTGGTCGAGTATAAATTTAATGATGAAGGAAAAAAGGTTAAAATTACGACGAAAACACGTGTGGTAACGAGTAAGAAGAGTATTTTGGAACGGAGATCATGGGCTAAATTTGGTGACGCTGTTAATGATGCTCCTATTAATACTAGCCTCAGCCTCACTACCGTTTCAACCGAAGAAATCAAAATAGATCGCCCTGGTTCGTTCTCGTTTTTCCGCTTTGTATTAGGTTCTCATTGTTTGGTTTTGTGAAAATAGTATTAAATCGTTTGTATTAGTATTAGGAGTGACGGAATTAGGATTTGACGTTAGGGGACGAGAAATAGTATTAGTCGTGACAGAACCAGGATTTAACGTTAGGGACCAGACATTAATTTTAATTGAGTTGAACTACTAATTTAATAGAGTAATCTAGAAAAAATCGGAACTTTTTACTAAAAGAAGTTTTAGGAGTGACGGAACTAGGATTTGACGTTAGGGGACGAGAAATAGTATTGGTCGTGAGACTTGTGACAGAACTTAGAAATTAATTTCAATTGAGCTGAACTACTAATTTAATAGAGTAAACTAGGAAAAGATCGAAACTTTTTACTAAAAGTTTAGATTTTTTCATTGCTCGGCGATTAGCCCCTGCCTAGCTCCGCCTCTGCGTATCAGGAGCGCTAGTGTTCAATTTGCGAGTAAATTTATGTGTTTGATAGCTCCGCCTCTGCGTATTAGGAGCGCTAGTGTTCAATTTGTGAGTAATTTTATGTGTTTGATTGTTGGATAGTTTAGGTGTATTTTTAATTCATTGGATTTTTTACAAGGGGATTCGATCACAATAGATAATAAGGAGTAGTTTTCTTGTAATTAGTCTTTTGATCAATGTCGAATTTTCTTCGATGAACGAGTACAAAATACGTTTTCTTGCGTTCTCCAGTCCTGATCACTTGGTGCTGTGTTTGTCTACAATCAATTGTCTTAATTCCGGGACTGTTTTATACTGTATAAGAATTTGTGATTTTGATTTTGGGATCGTCTCTGAGTGAATTTCTGTTCAATGTATACAGGCAGCGACGACAAAGACAAAGAAAAAGACAAAGGGAAAGACACAAAGGCGGATCCAAACCAACCAACAAGAGACGGCACCATCAAAATCTGCAGAACCTGTCACCAGAAGGGTGATCACTGGACCGCTGCATGCCCTTACAAGGACCTTGTCCAATCGACTGAAGCTCTCGCAATTCCTGATCCTAACCCTAACCCTAACCCGAATCCTACTGCAACAAAGAAGTATGTTCCTCCAATCAGAAACACCACTACTGATCCAAGGCGCAGGAACGATGAGAACTCAGTTCGAGTCACTAACCTGTCTGAAGACACCAAGGAAGCTGATTTGCAGGAACTGTTTGAGCCATTTGGTCATGTCACCCGTGTTTACGTGGCCACTGACAGGGGTACTAACATGAGCAGAGGTTTCGGGTTTGTTAACTTTGCAAGAAGAGAAGATGCTCAAAGGGCCATTAATAAACTCAATGGTTATGGTTATGATAATCTCATCCTTCATGTTGAATGGTCTGCTCCTAAGGCGTAATAATTGCATTATACAGACTACAGAGTGAGTTTTGGTGTAGGACGGTTTTATAATAAGTTTATAATCGGACTAGCGAATCATTTTAGAGAATGGTGCTACTACTTGTTTACAGTTTCTGGGATCATCATAATTTGTAGTTCACTTTTCCTGATATAATCCTATGTTGTTCTATGTACTCTTTGATTTCAGTGTTTTAGCTCTTCTATACAATCGATTGTATAGTTGTTTTGGCCACCACATTATGCATTTTCATGATTCTAGTTTATTTGATTCAGAAGTTGAAAAGAGAAACGAATATCTTAACACGAAGAGAAACGAAACAGCCACAAATTCTTGTGTAAGGTCGCCTTATACATGAATTCGTGTCTCAGGTTCTTTTTTTTTTTCATTTGAGCTAGTATGGTCATGTTTTTCAGATTTATGAATTATCTACATATTATATTATTATTATATAAAATGGTCTTACAAAAATTAAATATTAATATATGGAACAATTGCTACTAATCTAAATCATGTACTCTGGAGTCTGGAGGACACAAAAAAGGGTCTTATAGGGTACTTGTATAAGACAGTTTTATTAAAACAGGTTTTTTCATAATAACTATTTTTATCCATTAAAAAGGATGTATTAAACAAAATCTGTGGTAGAGTAGATCGACCTGGCCAAATTAATGGACATTCCCGGTCCGACTTGACATATCTCGCGGGTCACATTTGGTCCGGCCCGATCGACCAGCTCGCTCCATATCTGGGAAGGGTCCAGGTTCTAAATTTTAAACTCGACCTGTCCTTGACCCGCCAAAAAAGAAAAATTAGTAAGGCTTGCCCCGCCCGGCCCGCCCAAACCAGCCTAAAACCCACCACAAACCGGGCCCAAGTAACATCCCCCACAATCCGACCCTCCCCGGCCCCCGCCTCATTCACGGACTGATTAAGTGCCAATTGTGGTGAGCTCGACCCGTGGCCAACTCTATATGGCAGAGTCACAGCTAGAGGCCTAGATCCAGATCCAACGGATCAGATTGAATCACAATATTTTGGATTCAGTAGATAAGGATATGGATCGGATCCATACGTGTAAATCCATTTTTATTCCATTTCCTTAAAAAATAAATTAACTTAAACAAATACTCACTCCATACCAGACCAATGGTAACATTGACCGTTTTGCCATTATTCATGGTCGTAGGGAATCTTCGATATTATTCTTAAACTATAAGACTAAATATAGTCATGTGAGATTTTATAATTTTTAATAATGTGTAACAAAAGATATTCACATTACAAAACGTGTCTTGACAAGTGTGAAAAAAGTCAATGTTACCATTGATGTGGTATGGAGGGAATATTAAAACTATATCGAGACTATCCAAATCCAAAAGAAATGACCGGTATCCGACCCGACTCGAATACCAGATTTACTACTAGTCTCCTGGCATCATGACTTGATCACCACAGAGAATCTTACTGCAACATGACAAGCTGTCTCCGTTCACAATTTAGTGAAGTGGTCTCACCATTTAGCACAACTACATAACTATCCAAATCAACCACTACTTTCTCTCTCTACAACATTTATCAACTACCAACTTCTCTCTCTTCCAAATTATCTCTCAAAGATCCAAGCTTTGCCTCCCATGGCGTCGCTTCTTGAATCTTCTTGGCAGGTTGATTGCTTTATTTCTTGTAGTTTTCGGTTTAATAATTTGCTGCATTTGATTAATTAATTGATTTGATTTGATTAGTTTGGTTAATTTGATGATTAAGTAGGGAAAAGTTTGTTTAATTTGATTGTTTTGTGCTTAGATTATTGTTGTTAAATCGCTCTTTTGGTGATTATGATTGTATATAATGTTTATTGAATTATACATGCAAGATTTTGAATCATGATATTGATATTTTTGGTTAGATTAGAGCCTATGCATACGTGGTGTCGTAACCAACGGGGGTTAGCAGAGGCGGTCGTTCTAAGCATTGAAAATTTTGCCAATTTTTAGCTAAAGTTTTCGGGTTTTTTTCTCCCGTATCTAGCAGTAGAAATAGTATTCAATGGATGAGTCTTTTGATTAGATTAGAGACGATAATGCCATTGGTGGCCAAATTTCCTTAGCCTTATAGCTTGGTGATAGACGAGTCTATTGGTTAGATTAGAGACGGTTTAATGCCACTGGGCAAATTTCCCTAGCCTTATAGCTTGTGGATGGATGGGTCTTTTGATTAGATTGGAGACGATAATGCCACTGGCCAAATTTTTAAGCTTTATAGCTTGGGGATGGGTGAGTCTTTTGATTAGATTAGAGACGACAATGCAACCGGCCAAATTTCTTTAGCCTTATAGCTTGGGGATGGATGGGTCTTTTGATTAGATTGGAGACGATAATGCCACTGGCCAAATTTCTATTTCTTAAACCTTATAGCTTGGGGATGGGTGAGTCTTTTGATTAGATTAGAGACGATAATGCCACCGGCCAAATTTCTTAACCCTTATAGCTTGGGGATGGATGAGTTTTTGTTTAGATTAGAGACGATAATGGCACTGGCCAAATTTCCTTAGCCTTATAGATTGGGGATGGTAAGGCAATTAGTTAATGTTCTCACACATGCCCGTGGAGTAATATATTTTGCTCTTTTGCATTATCAGCTCCCACTAAGTCTTTTGTTTTAAAAGAAAGGACAAATCTTTCGCATTTCATTTTGAAAGAAAGATGGTATGGCGGTTTCAGTGTGAGACAATGTGAGTTTCAGGTTCCCTTTCCCCGTAAAAAGTATCACGCTGTACTCCCTTACCTGTATAATTGGCATATAATTCATATTGATTTTGTGTTAGACACTTTACGTCTTTCTCGTCTTTTCTGTGATTATTGTGCAGTGGAGGCGTCTGTTATCCTATTGCTAATTAGATTTATATTAACCTTTCGCGTTTCTGATGTTGCAGTACCTGATCACTAATTTCAGTGACTTCCAGTTATCATGCATTGGAAGCTTCATCCTTCATGAGAGTGTCTTCTTCTTATCAGGACTCCCTTTTATTGCCCTCGAGAGGCTTGGCTATTTTAGCAAGTATAAGATTCAGGTTTCATTGCTGTATTCTACTTTCACATAGGACATGCCTACTTCACTTCAAATCGTCAAATAGTGGTCGTGTTCGTTAGTTCTTCTTCTTGTCAAAATCCCCGATTACTTTGAACGTGGGCTTATAGGATCAATGAGGGCCTTACTTGTATTACTTAGTTACTACCTCCATCCCATTGACTTTGATCATTAACCTCTCTACATATATGTAAGGTGCAATGCTAAATTTGTCACGTTTGATTTATCAAATTAATTATTGTGAGAAAATAGCGGTTAAAGTGACTATTGAATTCAAAGGGGACAATGTAACTGGATGGAAGGAGGGAGTATCATCTACAACACCGTGCCCTCGCATT
The DNA here is from genome assembly GCF_048544455.1 of Silene latifolia. Classification (NCBI taxonomy): domain Eukaryota; kingdom Viridiplantae; phylum Streptophyta; class Magnoliopsida; order Caryophyllales; family Caryophyllaceae; genus Silene; species Silene latifolia. The sequence goes on from NC_133526.1 coordinate 198,456,200, forward strand.
AAGTCCTGAGTATTTTTTTTTCCTTTCTAAGTTACTCATCCAGGTGTTTTTCTTTTCAGGCTAAAATAAACACTCCTGAGGGACAGGGGAAATGCATAATCCGCTTGTTGTTGTACCATTTTTGTGTCAATTTGCCAGTGATGCTTTTATCCTACCCTGTCTTCAGAGCTATGGGGATGCGTAGCAGTCTTCCTCTGCCGTCCTGGTATTTTATGGTTCTTTATGTAATGTACCTTTTTTTTTTCATAGACAGCATGCTATGCAGGCCTTGCCACCAAGAATTTTGTCAAGACATGTGAGTATGTGAATTGAGATTTCTAATGTGACATTTTCTGTTTTCGATTACAGGAAAGAAGTCGTATCTCAGATAATATTTTATTTCATTCTTGAAGATTTTATATTTTATTGGGGACACAGGTTACTACACACAAAGTGGTTGTACCAGCATATTCACAGCATCCACCATGAGTAAGAGATCGATCTATCAGTTTCATTTCTTACAATTTTATGCTCATGCTTGGTTTTCTGCTTCTCATTTACAAAACCAGATTTGGTTTAATAAAAGAAAAGAAAAGAAAAGGAATAATTAGTTTCGATTTAAGACCGATCATACCGATCTTTATCGTTGATGTTATATTGTGACATGCAGGTACGCAACACCGTTTGGACTGACATCAGAATATGCTCACCCAGCAGAGATACTATTCCTGGGATTCGCTACAATTGTTGGGCCTGCCATTACGGGCCCTCATTTGTTTACTCTCTGGCTGTGGATGATGGTAAGAGTCCTCGAGACTGTTGAGGCACACTGCGGATATCACTTTCCTTGGAGCCCTTCAAACTTCATTCCTTTATATGGAGGGTAATGTCTATGAGATCGATTATTCGATTTTTTTTTCCCCACCCCAGTTATTGTAAGCGCTATCTACAGCAGTTCATGTGGATTGCTTTTCTTGTGCAGTTCTGATTTTCATGACTATCACCACCGGTTATTGTACACGAAGTCTGGGAACTACTCATCAACTTTTGTATACATGGACTGGTTAGACCAAATTTCAATTTTGATTTTTTCATGGAGTTGAGTAATGGCTGTGTTTTCAGTTTTGCATAGGAGCAATGCTCGATTTGTTTGCGTAAATGAAGTTCTCTCTTTCGAATTATTAAGTGCACTAGGGGAGGCAAGTATAAACCGTGGGACGTGATGTTACCACCAACCTGGTGTTTTCCGATCAGAGTTTACACTCACTAAATAGACTCGGGTTGTGACTACTTGTGGTAACTCAAATGCATGTCAATTTTCTTGATTTGTGCTTGTTACATATCTCGCACTTGGCTGAATTGTCCGACTCTGTAATACGTGATTCTGCAACTATGAAGTTTCACGAGGTTTCCATATTTTACTGTTCTATTGTGTTTAGCATTGATGCGGTTTGCTTTTAATACTTTATCTTGCTTTAACAACCGTCCCTTTGTGCAGGCTTTTCGGTACTGACACTGGTTTCAGAAAACTGAAGGCTGTGAAGGCTGCTGAAGCCGAGAGCAAGCATATGTAGATTTCTCATAATTCATTTTTTTTTTTGTGGCGTCTTCTAATTCCGTAGGGAATGAATGTTCTTTACCTTGCTAATAGATCCCATTCCTTTGATATATATGTAGTGATTACATCTCCTTTTATTTTCTGTTGCCTCTTTTGTATTCCACATTCTTTCTTTAGTTATTCGAAGTGTTCATTTCCGTTTCGTTCCTCTTTTGTTCACCTCTTGCTCAAATTCCGGTCACAAATTGTAATCCATCATCTGTGAAGTGAAGAAATCTGAACGCAGCAGGTCTAGATTATAATTTCCGCCTTACAAAATAATTCTGGTATCTGCAGAGCTAAAATTCCAGAGTAAATGGCCTTAAACAGGGAATGCAAACATGGTTTTAAATCAGTTTTAGCCTTGACTGTATGCTATTTATTTCTCGTCGTCGAAGAAAAAAATTACAACCACCTAATGGTCACTGAGTTAATGTAAAACAGGAAGAATACACAGAAATCTGAATGCTTGTTTCATTCTCCAAGTTAAACTGGTTTGCTTTTTTTTTTCTTTTTTTTTTTTTTGACAAGTAAAAAATAAAAAAATAAAAATTATAAATGATCTCTTCTTTTCCTATATCGAACCGGGGATCAAAACTTTATAGCTGAAGTTAGGCTGCTGATGAATACTGGCAGTTTAAGAGAGGGCTCTCCAACCAATATCTTGACGATAAAATCCTTCCGGCCAGTTAATTTTCTCAACAGCTTGATAGGCTCTATCTCTCGCTTGTCGTAGGTCATCTCCCTTCGCTGTAACCCCGAGTACCCGGCCCCCAGCACTAACCAGATTTCCGTCGGAGTCCAATGCTGTTCCAGCATGGAATATCTTGACAGAATGAGCAGCTTTTTCGGCGTTTTCCACGTTGGAAATGAGAGTTCCCTTCTTATAGCTTCCGGGATATCCATTACTCGCCATCACAACCACCATGGCAGATCCAGGAGACCAATCTAGTGATACTCCCTTCAGTTTACCTTTGCAAGCAGCAAGGAGGACCTGAGCCAAATCCGACTCTAAACGCATCATCAAAACCTGCATTGTACCAAGCATTGAAGTTAGACCGTCCAATGTAGACCTGATAAACCGTTTACTGACCTAATACGAAATGACTCAGTCTAGAGTGGCTAGAGTCCACCCGGTAATGACCGATCCTAAATGACAAAATTGAAATTAAAGCCAAGTTTATCTACATATCAATGACATGAACCTCCATGAACACGAATGGAATACGCAGATAATAGCACACCCAAAACAAACCTGTAACCGAAATGACATGACCAAACCAGACCAATTAGAGCTACATCATATAACTGAACTGCCCCGTCACTAACCAGCCTGACCCCTACATGATCCGAATGATCCACAATATAGAGGTTTACTCCATCGCCCGTTCTACTGGTTACTCTTAATTCCTAGTCCATATTGGCAGAGTACGGCGTGAAGGATGAAGGTCGTTTGAAAGCATTTTTTTTTTCAAAAAAAAAAAAGCGTACCCACCTGGCATTCAGGATCACCAAACCGCACATTATACTCGATAAGCTTGGGCAATCCGGATTTCTTTTCAATCATAAGCCCAGCATACAAAACCCCAACAAATTTGCAACCTTCTTCTGCCATCCCTTTGACAGTGGGTAGAATTATGGAACTCATGACCAAAGTCTCAAGTTCTTTGGTCAAAATAGGGGCAGGTGAGTATGCACCCATTCCCCCGGTGTTGGGACCTGTATCACCATCCCCGACCCGTTTATGATCCTGGGCCGATTCTAAAGCTACAGCATTTTCACCATCAACTAGAGCGAAAAAGGAAGCTTCTTCCCCTTCTAAAAATTCCTCAACGACAATACGATTGCCTGCTGCACCAAAAACACTATTTACAAGCATAGAATCAACAGCTTGATAAGCCTCATCCAGTGACATAGCAACAACAACTCCTTTTCCAGCAGCTAAGCCATCAGCCTTGACGACAATAGGTGCTCCTTGCTCACTGATGTACTTTTTAGCAGCAGTTGCTTCGGTAAACGTTTGATACTGCACCAAGTCAACATGTGATTGAGAAACATAAAAAAAACGCCGACATAGAGATAAGGCACTGTAAGAATAATTGTCCCAAGATATTTTATAGTCTATGATTTAGAGAAATTTCATTTCCAACAACATTTGGTATTCCGCAAAGCTATATGACAATAATTGTCCAAGATATTATTATCTCCATCCCAAATGTCCCCATTTGAGTTTGGTGGAGAACCGGTATTGACTTTGTGCAATAATTTCTTCAAATATAAATAGAAATAGAAGGAAATTTGTCATGTTTGATTGATAAAGCCAACTACTTTCATATTATCATTTCAAAAAGTTGCAACAGTTGTATTTTGTTAACATGAAAAAGGGTTAAAATTTGACATTGTGTGACCGCCAAAGTCAGATAAGGACTATACGAATGGGATGGCGGGATATCCGGGGATGTAGTTTAAGAAGGACTTCCTTTAAAATTAACTTGACCATATAAAAAAAAAATGAAAAAAGAAAAAAAAACTTGTGTCAATACAGCAGAACCACATTAACTGAAACACACAATTTCCAAATTATCAGGTCACCTTGAAAGGTCTGCTAGCTATAAAAGGTAGAGTTTACATGAATGACACGATCTCTCAAAGAGATTGGCTACTTGACCTACACCCGCGGATTCTTGCATGCAATTACTGCAAGTACTAAATTTGCAAAGAGAATGGATGTCAAACCTTAGCTGTGGGAATGCCATACTTATAACACAAGCTCTTCATGAAATCTTTAGAACCCTCCAGGGCAGCAGCTTGAGAGGAAGGACCAAAAGTTGGGATACCAGCCTTTACAAGATCATTTGCAAGACCAGATACGAGGGGGCCCTCGGGTCCCACCACAACTAGATTAATACCTTCCTTCTGACAAAAAGAAATGACAGCTGAACTGTCAGAAGGGTCAAGGTCTTGAATGCAGTTTGCGTCTCCGGAACTAGAAATCCCAACATTGCCAGGTGCACAGTACACGATACTGCATGATGGTGATCGTTGCAAGGCATAACAAAGTGCATGCTCTCTCCCTCCTCCTCCAATCACCAGCACTCTCACTTTCTCTTCTACAATTCCATTTAATAGATCAGTTAGTCTCTTGTGAGACGGTCTCACCTAAATATAATATGAGACCAAACTATTTAAATAAAAACAAAATTAAACTTCAAGTTGGCCAAAGAATGAAAAAGAGGTAGGTTACTCCCTTCACTATTCTTTCAATTCCCAGCCAAGCTAAAATAAGCAGAATGCTTGGAATTAGAAGGGGTATTGCCGAGAGCCAAAGAGCAGTGTAGGAAACAATGTGCCCTGATTAACTAATTGTTGAACAATGTTTTCTACAACCACAGAATCCGTGTTCAAAATTATTTTCTTGGAGCTAGTAATTATGTTCTTAGCTTGAAGATGTAATGAGAATTTAAACTAAAACTATGTATGCATTCACAATGATTACTACAAAATATAACATTGTGATCTTAGTGACACGTACGGACGTACTCTAGCTACAAGAAGTTTACCACATTACTAAATAATTTCATGGAGTAATTTACAGTTTAAAACTATCCTCTCCTACACCGACTAAGGGCTTTGAAACATCATTCTGAAAGAAGCTTTGCAAACTTCAAGCGATACTTCCGAAGATGCGAGAGTTTTGTGAACCATTGTTTTCTCAAATGAGCAATTACAATGTCCATCAAATACAAAGGTACCTAAAGATATTAGCTTTAAACGCTTTCAATCAAACAACAGAAGCTAATGATTGATCTCACACTTCAAACAAGCAGACCATGATTCTCCATTTAACTTCTCGGTTCTCTCCCGAGAAATTTTATTCATACCATGTACTAAAACTAGTAGTAAAACAATTACAAGAAAACCATGTACTAAAACTAGTCCACCTCAATCAAATGAATCCCACTGTACAGTACATCACATTGAATAAGAAGACACTAACCTGTTCCAATCTCATCGTTGGCAATGCAAAAAACCATGAATGATTTCCGGCCACCTCCATTCCTCGCACCCACACTCACCATCCAATCATCCAAACCAGAAACCCGTTTACTTGCTACACTAAAGCAACCATTCCAAACATTACTTTTTCTAAATAAAACTTTACCAATCTCCTCATTTGTCGAACAAAACATTGATGAACTAGTTAATCCAACCGATGCCTTTAATGTACTAACTTTCATCCTTTGTCCGAAAACCATCATCTTGTCACCAGAAACTTGTTTCCATGAATAACAACCTCCACTAGAACCCATAGAACCATACATTTGAGCTACATATGAACTCATTTCACTTCAATAACCTCCCAATCGCTGCGGAAAAAAACATCACATTTTCTAAATTAAAACAAAGCTAAAAGCTTTCACAGGCGAAGCGACTACGAAATAGCTCCAAATCACAAACCCTTCAAGAAATCAAAGAAATTAACAACACCCAAATAATTGATATCAATAATTTGGCTTAATTTCAACTATCAATTCATACCCACATCATATTTTTCAACATCATACAATAAAACCTTCCAATATGAGTATATAAACAGCAGTTCAAATTAATTACATATGTTCGATTAAAATACACCTCACGTATATTGTACAAACGTATGAAATTGGCTTGAACGGAGAGGGTAGTTATATCAATCCAAATGCTTAGCAAAAATTAAAATGTAACTCAAAGAACAAGAATAACTAAACCAAAAAGAATGCAGGGAATATTTACAAATTTACAATAATTTCTACCAAAAAAATATACAAAAATGAAGAAATGTATGTAGGTATCAAAAGAGACTTACTTGAAATGTTGAAATTAGAGGAAATTAGGAGAAAATGGTGAAAGAGTAGCTTCTATGAAGAGTTTGCGAGTGTTTTTGTTATTCTTGGTAGGTGGTGTGCAATATACCTACGGGTTCAATTCCCGTCAGCATCAAATTTTATCTCCTGACACGCTTTTTAGCAGAAAAAGAAATTACAGGTTCGGGGAATAAAAATCGTAATTAAAAGGTTAAAAATTAGTTGTGACCGAAAGGTTATCTTTGATAATATGATACGTTAGATGCTTTTATTTTGGGTTGTTCAGGTTTACTATGTGATTGACCGTTGTCATGACTCATGAAGTCATGATGCATGGACGTCGGATTTAAAGTTCAATCGCCTAGTCAAGCTGAGGCACTCGTTGTTTTAAAAGCTGCCGATTTGGCTTGAGAACAAAGTCTATAATTTGGGAATCCTCGTGAGCTGTTTAAGGTGATTAATTGTGGATTTGGAGTGAATATGAGTTAGAACTTAGAATTATAGCCCATGAACAAAACAAGCATATTAGCGATTCCAATACTATTATGAGTAAAATGTATTGCGAACATTAGCACCTCCTTGAAAATACATTGTCTATACGGAGAAGTGCAACATCAATCCCTATCTACTAAGAGAATATATATTTGAGAAATTTTCCTCCAAAATGCACCAACTTAAATATGAAAATAAATGTTTCTTTTGTTAATCTAAATCTTTCATTAAAAAATAATAATAGTTTTTTCATCATAAAACTATAATCATTTCATTAAACTCTCAATTATAATCTTTAAATTAAATTAGAATAAAATTATAAAAATTAATGAATTATAAACTACAAAATGCTTAGTCTTTCATTTATGCATTATATTTTGTAGGAAAAAAAATTATTCTAAAAATTTGAGAATATTTATAAAATGAAATCATTCGCTTTGAGTTATAAAAAACATTTTCACTAAAAATACATATTTCATAACATTTTATCTTGATTAGTTTCGAGATCAATTTTTTCTCAAACTAAAACATAATGAGATGAATTATGAAAATTTATGGTGTCAATTTAAAATACATAAAAAATAATTAAATTTGTATATATACCGCGCATACATTTCGCGTGATCTAACCTAGTTATCGGTACAACCATAAACAATCTATGACCAAAATGGTTTTTAATATCCAACCATAGCCCATCACCGGCCCAAATTGTTCCATGATATACGTAGCTTTTTCATACGTAGCTCTGGGTTGGGATTAAGCACAGATATGTAGCTTTGGGCTGGGCTTAAGGCTTAAAGATAGTAATGCTAAATTTATTAAATGGGCCATGATTCCCAAAGATACAGGAGTGAGTGAGTGACATTAAAGGCGCCTTATTTTTTTCCGCTTATTTTTTACTTTCTTGATTCGATTAATTTCCTAATTAATTCGATTCGATTCGATTCATTCAATTCGATTCGATTCGATTGATTGCTCCATTCGATTGATTCGATTGATTTCATTTCAACTCCATTCGATTCGATTGATTCGATTCAATTTCCATTAAGTTAAATTTCATTTTGACCTTTTACTCATCTTAAATTTAATAGTTATTATTAATTTTGTTATCAATAATACTATTTTTTAATATTATTCTTTATTATTATTATTATTATTATTATTATTATATTTAATAATAATGTTATTAATAATTTATTTATTATTATTATTGATGGGGCATATTCTGCACCCGCTGACCAGTCAACATATTGAGCAAGGTCAAAGATATCCACAGCAAGTCAACGGCTTTAGACACTTAACCCGACGACTGTCGGCTGTCTCTTGTGCCTCGGCTGGGACAACTAGCCAACCGGGGCACATATCCGCGAACTCATATCCAAGACCCCTCGGCGGCGAGTCAACAAGGCCCGCCGGCCTGCCATGGGTCCCTCGGCCGAGGGTAGATCAGTCTTTCCACCTGCTAGCCACTTGGCCACTACGTGACAAAAGGTGAAAGTCTATAAATACTCCTCAACTCTCATTGAGGAGGAGATCCACAATTTAACCTAAGAATCACTATTCATCTGGTAATATCTTCCTTATCTCTCTACAACATATACTTCACCAAGTAACGACAACTTATCTCTCTAAGTTTACTGACTTGAGCGTCGGAGTGAGTTCGCTCGGTCCAAAGCCGAGCCCTCAGTTTGTTCATCGTTTAAGGAGACCGCAAGGAGGATTCAACTAAAGACGTCATTCTACAAGCACGGGTGGTAACATATAACTGCTCTGGAATTACACCCGGAACAATTGGCGCCGTCTGTGGGGAAAGATACTAGAAGCTAGTCACATTCATTCCCAAACAAAAGAGATAATACCGTCCACAGTTCTGGAGTTGCGCAGCCCTCCACCGGCCGGGTAATTCAACCGGAGTACGGGATGCCAATAATACCAGATACGCCGCTGCCCGCCAACCAGGTCACCATCATGGGACATGTGTTTGATGCAGCAAAACTGAAGCTACTCCTGGACCTAATTGGTGGTACGTCGACTCACACTGTCACACCGACAAGAGCGGCGGAACCCGTCCAGGAGACCAGGGCCCAGAATGTGACTCCAAGAGACTTGAATGGAGCACTGGAAGAAGCTGGCCCCGTCAAGACGCCGGAGGAGCCCAAAGTGCTAGTGGTAGACCTAAGTAGACGCTACGGCAGTCACCCCAAGAAGTAGACGCTACGGCAGTCACCCCAAGAGGTAGACGCCGCAGCAGTCACTCCAAGAGGTAGACGCCACGGCAATCACTATAAGGAAGCAGACGTCATGGCAGTCACTACCAGCGCGGTTGATACTCGCGAAAGCGATCAGCACGCCCTAGAACGTTAAACACGGTTGAGATACGCATTCTAAGCGCCTCGGTCAAAGCCGAGGTAGAAACAAAAGAAGCGCTCAATTAATAACGTAAGAAGACAACTCAGACGAAGACAAGAAAAGACCTCGGCCAAGCTAGAGGCAAAATAAGCAAACTCTTATTAAAAATTATAACAGGTTACAAGGAGAATACAGACGACGGCCGTCCCCCTAAGGATAAGCCAAAACACAAGCTACCAAAGTTGTACAAAATACAAGGGAAAGAAAGGCAAAAGGTTACAGACATATCATTTAAGCGCCAAAATATGGCAGGGAGGAAAGGCTTAATAATTGGCCCCCGAACAGCTAAAGCTATCCGAGACGCTGGGTGAGCCTGGTGACGACCGCCCGTCTCCCTATGCCTGTTGTTGCTTGCCATTAGCACCGTTAGCAGCATCGTCCTTAATGGGCGACCCAGAAGCTGTCTCAGCCGTCTAAGCTTTCTCAGCAGCCTCAGCCTCAGCCTTCTTGGCAGCCTCAGCCTCAGCGGCCTCAGCTGCCTTCATCCTCTCGGCTTCATCTTTGGCCGCCTTAGCCTCCTCAGCAAGGGCTGCCTTCTCCGCGGCCGCCTCTTCCTCCTTCTTCACCCTTACCTCCTCCTTGGCCTTCTCCTTCGCGGCTTCATCCTTAGCTTCGAGCTTGTCATCAAACAGCTCGTCAAATTTGTCCCACGGAAAGGAGCAATCAAGAGGGAATAGCTCCCCAATCACTTCCTTGGCAGCTTCTTCGGCCAGGTCCCGGTATTGGGCGCACATGTTAGGGAGGAGAACGGTTTGGAGTGTCTCAATGTCCTCCTCCCTTTGGGCGATGATAGCATCCTTGTTCCGAACCACCTTCCCCTGGACCTGGAACAAGCCCCTAAACTCGTCCCTCTGCGTACGGTAAAGGTCGGCGTGCTTCTGAACAAGGTCACGCATCTCCGGTGACTTAGCGGCTTCGACCCGCCGCGGACCTCGGCCTTGGCTCTCTCAGCATGGACTTCCTTTTCAGCGTCCTCCCTGAGTTTTCTCTCAGCACGGACTGCCTCTTCAGCCTCAGCCTTGGCCCTCTTAGCCTCCTTGTTCGCCGCGTCGAGTTCCAGCCTTATCTCTCTAAGTTTACTGACTTGAGCGTCGGAGTGAGTTCGCTCGGTCCAAAGCCGAGCCCTCAGTTTGTTCATCGTTTCAGGAGACCGCAAGGAGGATTCAACTAAAGACGTCATTCTACAAGCACGGGTGGTAACATATAACTGCTCTGGAATTACACCCGGAACAATTATGAATATTATTATTAAAATGAATAATAATGTTGTTGTTGTTGTTGTTGTTGTTGTTGTTGTTGTTGTTGTTGTTGTTGTTAAAATGAATAATAATGTTATTAATGTTAATAATAATATTATTTATTATTATTATTGTTATTATTATTATTATTAGTAGTATTGTTGTTGTTGTGGTTGTTATAATTATTGGTATTATTATTAAAATTAATAACATTTATTATTAATATTATTGATGGGGCACGCCCAACCGACTTGACCAAATAGCCGATACGGGGTCATACAAGTCAACACGCTTGCCAACATGGTTACGGATTCGCTTGATACTCTACGAATCACGGATTGTTAAAAGCGAATTCTATCAACTGATTACTGAAAATACATATAACACATTTTCTATAAGCGAATCGCGAATCGATAAGGCGTATTCATAGCGAATATGGTAACCATGCTTGTCAGCCATCATTTGAGGTACACATAGAAATCTATAAATACCTCATTATTCACCCATCAATGGTAAAATACTTCTCACCAACAACTTCCTCTCTCTAGAAGTAAAACTACTCGAGCTACTATGAGAAGGCACGGAAACCTTAGCTTCAAGCAAGGTCTCAACTATCCACCGATCCGTAAGGCATCGAGAAGGACCTGTGCGAACCCTCCGAGGCCCTATTTGTTACGCGTGAAAGATCCATCCGGAGAGAGCAAGCATAGGTTCGAGGTGCCATCGTCTCGAAAGGAGCGCGTTGACCGTTGGCCGGATTCGAGCAACGCTTACTTGAGTGTTTTTATTCGAAACAATTATTTTTACTAATATCATTATTAATATTGACATTATTATTTATTATTGTTATTAAGAATATTATTGGTAAAAAATTACTATTTTTTCATTATTATAATTTATGATTATTCATATACTCCTCCCTCTATCCCGGTCAATTGTTGTCCTTTGGTTTTTGGCACAAAGACCAAGGAAAGAGGATGGGCCAATTATAAATGACAAGCGGACCAAATTGAGTGTGAATGATCAAATTGCTCATCAAGTTCATTCTTAAAATAGAAAGGACAATAATTGAATGAGACACCCCAAAATGAAATAGGACAACAAATTACCGGGACAGAGAGAGTATAATATTATAATTTTTTTTCTTAAAAATATTAATTTTAGTATAAATAGTATTATACTATGAATATTATTATTAGTACAGTTGATAATAACAATAATATTAAATATTATTATTATTAATATTAATATGATTATTTCGATTGATTCAAATTTCAATTGACTTTATTGATTCGATTCGATTCAGCTCGGCTCAGCTCTATTCGATTGATTCAGTCCAGCTCGGCTCCATTGATTCGATTCGATTGATTCAGCTCCATTGATTCGATTCATCGATTCGATTGATTGATTCGACTCCATTCGATTCGATTCGATTCGATTCAGTTTTCGGCTCTAAAAAGCCAGAAAGAACAGGGCCTTGACCTGGCAAAATTATCCCAATCAAAATGATCCGACTTGAATAATCCGAAAGGATGCTCGATTTGAGGACCCCGGGCTTAACCCGTACCTTGAATTGATTAGAATTGACCCAAACCGAATATAGTATGGAGTATATGAAAATGTCTCAATATTAGAGATGAAAGTGAGCACTTGGACATATGGGCTTGCATAGCCCAACACAATCTATAGTCATTTTAGCAAGACATGGGATTGGCATGCATAGCACGGTACGATATGTCATAGGCCGTGTTTGCACTGAAGTTTGGGAAGGAAGACTATGGTTAGGAGAATCTTACTCAAAATAAAGTGCAATTGGTCTCCCTTGTGACGGGTTATCATTTGTGTCGGATATTTTGTGAGTTAAAATGATAATAAAATGGGTTAGTGGAGAAAGGGGATCACATGAATAGTGTTACAGAGAGAGAAAAAGTGGGTATTTTATGAGGTAAAATGGTATCCGTCACTCAAGAGTGACGGATATGTGCCGTCACAAACAAGAATTTGTGAATAAAGTGACTTTCTTTAACGTTAAGGTTTCATTAATTTACCCACTTTACTCTAGTGTGAAAAAAGAAAATCAAAATACAACATTTCTCAAATTATTTTTGGTATTGTTTATAATAGAGACGAAATTTTTGACAATTCCTAGGCAACTTGTCTTGTCATTTGATATCTATTTAACTCAATGACTCGTTTCTTGTTTAAAAAGACTATGTCCATCTTAAACAAGAATTTTTTATTCACAAATTCTCATTGAAGACATGACATATCCGTCACAAGCTGAAGACGGATACTATTTTACCTCACAATGTACCCACTTTTTCTCTCTCTGCAACACTATTCATGTGGTCCCCTTTCTCCACTAACCCATTTTGTTACCATTTTATCTCACAAAATATCCGTCACAAATGGTAACCCGTCACAAGCAAGACCAATTGTTTTTTATTTTTGTTTAAATTTTTCCTACTCCTAAACTAATGTACACCAACTCATTAGTGACAAACTGACAATCATTGATCATTAAGCTAAGTAAATATTCCGTACATATTTTTACCTACTTCTATATAGGCTTTACTAGGGAAAATGATTTTGCTTTATTTTACGCATTGATTCAAAAGTAATGAAGAAAAGAGAGTAAACAATCAATGTTAAGGCATCATTTTCTTGCTAAAAATGAAAAAAAGTCATCCTCTATAATTGTGGCCCTCCAACAACCAAATCCCAAAATATCTATCAAAACTTTGGTGTAAGGGCTAATCCATAACAATCCGTCTCATTAAAGACGGACATTATCCGTCTATAATTATAGACGGATAGTGTCCCTCTCACAAATGAAAGTGGATAGTGCAAGTGGGGGTATCCATTTCCCACCCACTTGCACTACCCATTTTCATTTGTGAGAGGGACACTATCCGTCTATAGCTATAGACGGATAGTGTCCGTCTATAATGAAAATTTGTGAATCCATAAAGTTATGCTTCATTCTCCTGAGATATAAATTCCAAGCTTTTAATTTTACAATAAGTCTTGCTTGTGACACGTCCGTCATAAACTAAAGACGGATGGTGTCCATCTCATAATAAGGCAAGTGCAAGGGTAAGTGGGAGGAAAATGGAGCACCTTATGAATAGTGCCACTTGCATATTATGAGAGGGGCACTATCCGTCTTCAGCTTGTGACGGATAGTGCCCGTCTTCAATGAGAATTTGTATTAACTTTAGGACGGTCTTTCTTAAAACGATCATATTTGTGTTAAGTGTAAAAAGGGTCAAATGTTATCCTATACATCGGCAAGTCTCCTTTAAGTCATGCATTTTCCGCCTAAAACGAAGACAAGAAAATGTGACCGATTTTATGATAAAATGTGATCATTTTTTGAGGAAAAGTTAACAAAACATTTCTAATAAAATGTTACCAATTTAGCTATAAATTTAATTTAGCTGAATATTGTATCACTAAATAGTCACTTTCAATTGCAAAATTGCGACATTTTCTCTGACTTAATTTCAGTCAGAAGAGTTTATCGTTCACTAAGCATTCAGTTTTTGTCTCAGAAAATCAAGATCAAATGTCTTTGACTTATAATGTTACCCACCTATTATATAGATGGGTCATTCAGTTTTTGTTTCATCTAACTATTTAACTCGTTTTAACTATTTAAAACGGATATATACTTAATAAGAATTTGGGTTCGTTTAACTTTATGCACATGTGTTATATGTTGATTAGAGAAGGTTGATGAGGTGTCCATATTAATTAGGGAAGCTTGATAAAGCAAATGTGTGATTATACCAAAGCTTACATAATTTCCAACTATGGATAATTAGACTACCAACTATGTGAAAGGCCATTCTAAGTTTGTTATGGAATAATTCTCATCCTTCTCATTATTCATATCTAATTTGGTCCCCTTTTAGATTTTTGATTTGACATTTTAGTTGTAATTGTGTGTTATATTGGATTATTTGAGCAATTATGTATCACTTTAATCTTCTTAGGTACTTTTGTATTTAAAGGAGTTATAAAGGTGATACATACACCACAAAGTGAGGGGAATTAAAGATCAGATTTGGATTTGTATTCGGCATACTTGAATACTTGTATGATCGAGTTATTGTATTTTAGGTCGAAAAGAGCTGAATTACACTGAATTTAGTGGAATTAAATTGACTGAAGTAAGAGTTAATTTGTGAAGAGATTAATTGAACTAAACTAAACCGAACTGAATTAAAATTAAGTAAAAAAAAATCGAACTGAACTGAAATTAGTTGGAATTAACTATCAAATTTTTTTTCTGAATATTGTGAAAATAAATGCTAAATTGCATGGCATTACGTAAAGGTGTCTGCTTTCCAAAATGACCTGAAGATTCCTCCACAAATATTTTAGCTACACGCGTACACGTAATATTTTATTGTAAAATGACAATACTTTGTCCGTCTTATTTCAGACGGGAAAAAACCCGTCTGAAATAAGAATTTGCGTATTCTACATCTATATATCTCTCTTTATAAATTATAATACGAAGAGTCATAAATTCAAAAATGTATATGTGGACTATTATTCTTAAAACACAAGAAATTCATCGTCTATGCTTTACATTCGCAATTGTTACATATTCATACTCACTAGTCGCTAATACAAAAGGATGTTCGAATATTATTATGTACTCCCTCCAAGTTTCTTATATCTTCCCCTTTCTTTTGGGCACAAAAAATAAGAAAGGGGAAGAAAGAAGGAATAAAGTAGAATAAATTATTGTAAGTTGTGAAATTTATAAGTGAGAGAAAATAATAAAGAATGAATGATGAATAAAGAATAGATAAAGTAATGAGAGTTGTTGATTTTTTAGGAGAGAAAAATTAATAAAAAATGAATGAAACTTACCAAAGAAGGAAACAGGGAAGATAATCAAACTTGTGTGAAAAAGAAAAGAGGGAAGATATAAGAAAATTGGAGGGAGTATAAGAATAGAATGTATACAAATCGGAACTAAACCAGCATATAACCATCCTTGGGCCGTGACGCCGTGTAATACACAAATCTGAGGGTCGTTTGTGAAACTAACTATTTATTTCAATTTATTTACCAAAACGATAATTATATTAAAATATTGTTTAAATTAACCATATAATGCATTTTATTATTCCACACACAAAATAACCATTAGAGAGTACCGTCGTGAAAATAGTACGATGCACCTTGTTATTTCTATACCAAATACCAAACACAAATTTTCATTATAGACGAGCACTATCCGTCTATACGTATAGACGGATACCATTTCCCCTCACAAAATATCCATTTGCCATAAAGTGGAAATCACATGGGGGTGACCCACCTTGTCCCCCCTACCCATTTTATTAGAGGTATTTACCCGTCTGTTCGCCTCACCCGTCTATACCAAGACCTATTGAATACCAAATACTAGACTTGGATGATAATTCCATTCCTTGTTATTTCTATAACAAATACCAAATACTAGACTTGGATGATAATTCCATTCCGCATACTTCGTACCTCATATATACCCAATTCATCAGCTTATATACGTCTTAAGAGAAATTAATTATAATTTTATTTTATTATATATATTAACCTCGACGACTTATTTTAGTGTATATTCTATATAATACTCCGTATAATTTCAAAAGCAAGTATTCAATTATCGCGAAGATATACCACAACCGACAATTTCTTCCTTGAAACGAAGAAAATATGAGATAAACAAAACAAAACAAAACAAAACAAAACAAATACGAAATCTAAAACTTTCTTGCAGTCTTGTGCATCCATTAATTAACTAATTAGGTTACTCAAACTTTTGTTTTTACAAACAATTTTAGATTACCCATATTTTTGGGTAACCTCTTCGACTACCGCTTCCTCGAACCTCGAACCCCGAACCTAACACACCGATAACCAAAACTTGCTAACCGAAACACGACACCGAGTACATAATAATTTGCACAAGTTTACCGGCCTAATTACCAACTTTAAACCCAAACCAAGAAAATAACCAAACAACTTAAGGATGAAAGAAAAAAAATCACCAATTCCATTACTTTTTCTTACAATTTTAATTTTTTTTGTTTTTGATGCTACCTAGCCTTCTAAAACGACGTCGTTTATGACGTTACACTGCTAAAAAGAGGAAAACATTTTTTTGTTAATTCCCCATTTTACCCCCGACTTTTTTTCTCTACGTGTCCTTCCTGAGATTAATGACAACTACACTGACATTGTCAGCACTGTGCCTTGCTAAGGCTAATTTCGTCAGTAACATTGATGCATCAGCGCATGCCTTGTCCGCCACCTCTTCTCCCGTTGTTGTACAAGCGGTGTCGCCACCAATATCCTCCGTCTGAGGCGGATCTGGTGGCGATGATACTTTTCCACGTAAACACATCCTTGCTACACCGCATGCAGTATCGTTTGATACTACGTCCCATAGTCCATCACTTGCTAGAATTAAACAATCGTCTTCTGTTGTCCGATCTGTGATTGTCACCTCTGGCTCGCAACTTACGTATGGCTTTAGATAATTATCGCCTGTAAACAGTAGCGGTGGATTCAGGATATGAAGTTAGGAAAAACGGACGAATAATACAGTGAAATCGCTAACTTAATAAACAAAATCAAACATTTTAACTACAAAAGTATAGCTTTAGGTAATTGTCGCCTGTAAACAGTATCGGCTTCAGGAAATCAAACTAGAAAATGAACTAATAATATAGTGAAATCGCTAATTAAGTAAACAAAATCAAACATTTTAACTACAACAGTATGGCTTTAGGTAATTGTCGCCTGTAAACAGTAGCGGATTCAGGATATGAAGCTAGAAAAATGAACTAATGAAGCTAGAAAAATAAACTAATAATACATTGAAATCGCGAACTAAGTAAACAAAATCAAACAATTTTAACTACAAAAATCGTGTTTTCATCTTTGAACATTCCCTACTCCGTTGTAAATCAAAGGTTTCGACAAAATTGACGATCATAATGTAATTAATTGGACGTTCCAGACTCCATTATAAATCGAAGGCTTCAAATCTCCAAAATTGACGATTATAATGTAAATAATTGGACATTCCCGACTCCATTGTAAATTAAAGGCTTCAAATCTCCAAAATTGACGATTATAATGACAATAATTGGACATTCCCGACTCCATTGTAGATCAAGGTTTCAAATCAACAAAATTAGCGATAATAATCTAATGAACGTAACAATAGTAGCAACTACTGTGATAATGCATGCAATAATTCGATAATCGAACGTGTTCTCACCAATAGCTCTTGACATAGCTAGTACACCGAGCACACGCGGACCGTCCCAAAATATGACCCGACCACCGGCCTCCTCGATCCGGTTCAGCTCGTCTGGCCGATCCGGCTACATCAATTACACAAAATTAAGACTAACAACACACAAATATTATTCTACCAAAATCAAGTCATAAACAGTCCAAAACTAGCACAAATCAAATTATTCTTGTGTAAGACGGTTTTATATGTAAGTCACAAGTCGACTAACCTTGTGATCTGACGAGAGCGCAACAGCTTTGCCATTACGACAAAGAACAGCACGAGAATCACCGCAATTAGCGACGATAATTTTGTTCGGTGTAACAACCGCAACAACGGCGGTAGATCCGACAGCATCGCATTCCGGCGTTTGTAATTCGCAACGACAGTTTCCGATAACACCTTCGTTCGATGCGACAACTTCTTTATCCATTTTTCCGAAGCTTTTCTCCATTACCGACTTCCACTCCGTCGCCGCTACCGCTTTGTCGAATAATTCCTCTTTCACTAGCTCGTGTAGCCTTTCCTTACACTTCGCCGCTACCTGTAACATTATTATTGAAACAAAAAGGTAAACAAATGATTGAGACGGAAACAAACGCATGAAAATAAAATGAAAGGACGGAATCGTAACGTACATGAGAACAGCCATGACCATCGTAAACACCGAAATAATGCAATTCCGATTTAAAAGACGGATGCACCGCAACAGCATCTTCCATATCACGTCGCCTTCCGCAAACCGAAGCGACACCGAATTTCGGAACGATATCAAACATTTTAACGTCAAATTCAACAGACTTAACCTTCACCTTCTTCGCAACCACGTCCTTCAACCGACTATCATTATCATTATTATTATAATTATCGTACGCGTTATCGCAATCGCTACGAAACGACGACGCAGTAGAAGCATTATTATCCATCTTCAGCCGTTTCGTTTCGGCCGTCGTAGTAACGCTTTCGTTTGAATCACTAGTAGCAGTAGAAGTAGCGGAAACTCCAGCAACAAATTTAAACCTACGTATCTCCATACGACGTCGTCTTGCAGCACGAGACGATGTCGTTTCACAACCTAACGAATTTGCTCCTCCTCCTCCTCCTTCAGTTACTATACCGCAACATATCTCCGCCATGTAATGAATTAATTAATTAATTTAATTTAATTAATATCGTAGCACTTTCGCATTTGATTGTTATTGTTTTCTAGAGAGAAGGGAACCGCCATGAAAATGGGGTTTTGATTTTGATATTTACGTGGGAGTGTATATGTTTAAAGACGGGCAAAGGATGACCGAGTTGACCGGGGGGCTGACCGGAAGGTAAGTAGGGTTACGTGGAAGAGATAGAGAGAGAATGGAAGAATGTGGGCCGTTGGATAAAAGAGGTGGAAAAGAAACACGTGTGAAAGGCGGGGTAATCCTGGTGAAAACGATAGGGAAAGCGTGGACCAATTAAAATTAAACAACAAGAAGAGAAGGGACCAGTTACTTGTATGACACGCTCTTTTTTGTGTGCTACATTTGGTCACTACTTAACTTGATGAGTTTTAAGTTACTCCTTTTAAGTGGAAATACTATCAAATATGTGAAAGAAATGGGTTGTTAACTTGTAAGTTTGTAATCTACATTCTTGTTTGAAAAGGATATATGCAGTAGCGGATTTAGGGGTAGGAGGGGCTCTCGCCCTCCTTAACGATCGGAAATTTTGAAGTTTTTAGCTAAATTTTTTTAAAGTTTTTCCGAATTTTCCGTAAGCCATTACCCGCTCGCCCCTATTGGGTTAATTCTTGGCTCTTCAGTGGATATATGAGTATTAAGTTAAAAACCGTTAAATTAATGAATGATATAGAGATATAATGTAATCAATTGTGACATTCACATTGTAAATCGAAGGCTTCAAATCTCAAAAACTGACCGATGATAATGTAATGAATGTAACAAAAGTAACAACGGAATTATATAATGTGAATATGCAATTATGCATGCAATAATTCGATAATCGAGCGTGTTCTCACCAATAGCTCTTGACATAGCTAGTACACCGAGCACACGCGGACCGTCCCAATATATGACCCGAACACCAGCCTCCTCGATCCGGTTCAGCTAATCTGGCCGGTCCGGCTACATCAATTACAATTACGAGAATATAATGTAAATCTTGGCTCTTCAGTGGATATATGAGTATTAAGTTAAAAACTGTTAAATTAATGAATGATATAGAGATATAATGTTTTAGTACGGTATAATTTGACTTGTTTTATCCTTAAATTTTAAGAAGTCTTGTTCTTTTCGGGTGAAATAAAGTTGGACTGAATGATCTGAATTGGAAAAAGTTGAACTACTGAACGGAACTGATCTTAGATGAACTAACTGAGCTGAATGTTTGAATGTAACTGAGTTTAACTTAAGTATGTGAGATTATGCCAGAAAGAATAGCGCCTAACCAGGGTGTTAAAGTAGCTACAGATTAGAGGTGGTTGTGTGCAAAACGATTTCACTCTTTTTGATAGGTGGTCGTGTTCAAAGGCATTCATTAAAATTATGTACAGTATTTCATTATCATACCCTAAAACATCGATGTTTAGGTAATGTAAATTTTGAAAATTTAGTCTATTTTCTCAACATCGTTATCGGTAGTTGAGAAAAGAAATTGCATGGAGTGTGTTTAGGTAAAAATGCTACAAATTAATTTGTTTTACATAAGAAATTGTAATCGAAACTGAACAAATAGAGTTTGTTAACATTTGCATTCGCGTTATCTAAATAATGTAAATTTTGAAAATTTAGTCTTTTTTTTTCAATTTTTTCTTATTTTATTACTTGTTAACTTCCTAAAACATTTAATCAATTTCAAATTATAAATTATTTGAATTTTGCCTAACAATGTTTGTGGTTTAATTTCAAATTATGCCTAACTATGTTGGTTGTTTTCAGTTTCAATTTTGAAAATGTTTGGTTTGCTTTATGGGAGAATGGAGGACACGTGGTTTTGTAATGTGTAAATATGGGGTTCAAATTTTGCAAAGTGTTAGGGTAATCACAAATTCTCATTATAGACGGACACTATCCGTCTATACGTATAGACGGATATCATTTCCCTTCACAAAATACCCATTTGCCATAAAGTGGGAAGGGGTACCCCACCTTATCCCCCTATCCATTTTATTAGAGGTCTTTATCCGTTTGTTCGCCCCACCCGTCTATACCAAGACCTATTGTAGGGTAATTTGACTAGGATCTTAACTCGTGGTTAGAAATTAGAATATTTGGCTCCAAATGTTGATTGGTCTTGATATTGAACATACGTGGCTACATTTAAAAAACTTGGTCCCATTTTTTTCGGTTGATAGGAGCTGAACTGAATTGAATAGATTGAAACTGAGTTGAACTGAACGAATTTGAGTTAATCTAAATGAAGCTGAAATAAGAGTTAATTTGTGAAGAGATAGAGCTGAACTGAACTGAAATAAATTTAAACTAAAACAGAAAGAATAGGACCTTAATCTAAATTTTAAATTACTTTTACTAATCTAATCTATTGAGAAGGATGAATAGGTACTTAATACTCCCTCCATTCAACTCCACACTACACATATACCATTTACATCCATTCAACTCCACACTACACCTTTCCTAAAAAGGAAATGAAAAAGACAATTTTATCCTAATTCCAACAACTTATTTACATCAAATGCCATTGTTGGCCCACTCTATTCCACCATAAAACCCCACATTTATATTTTTTTAACATTTTTAACCCCACCATTCTTTTCCCTATGTACTTTTAAACGTTTTTTTAATCCGTTCCTTAATACCCGTGCAAAAAGCATAAGTGTAGTGTGGAGTTGAATGGAGGGAGTAGCTAATTGGTACCACTGGGGTCAATCAGACTACCGATGATGTTCGGCGAAGGGAATGCGGCTAAAAATGTCCTAGCTGAGTTCGTGGTCATTGACGGCTCGTCCGCCTACAACGTTCTCATAGGCCGAGTCACCCTGAGCGAGGCCGACGCAGTGATGTCCATTCGGGCCCTAACACTGATGTATGTCTCGGACCGGGGGGAAGCGCATAAGCTCGTCTCCAAGGACGAGAAGGACGAGGTGGTCAACGTCCAGATAGCTGCCAGAGGATGCAACATGCAATCCCTCAAAGTGGCAAAGAGGTCAGAGAAAGGAAAAAGTCCGTCCTTACAACAGGAGGGCGACCTCATGGATGCAACAAGCGGCTGACTCGGAAGGGGTGCCTTTGATGAGCCATTAGGACGCTGGTAATCTCGGGAAAACTTTGTATAGCGGCGGAGGTGTCCAAGATAGTTGTGGGCACCCCAACGCATGTTTATACCTAATAAAAATCGTCCAAGTCTTCCATCAAAGTGTCCATTTTCCCCCATCCGTCATCATCAAGAAATAGACGCCAGCTCACACTGTCACATCGACAAGAGCGGCAGGCACCGTCGCAGTCACCCCAAGTAGTAGACGCCACGGCAGTCACCCCAAGAGGTTTGACGCCGTCGTAGTCACTCCAAGTGGTAGACGCCACGGCCGTCATCAAGAAATAGACGCCACTCACACCGCCACACCGACAAGAGAGTCTCCATCAAGAGAGCGTGCACCGTCGCATCACCCCAAGTAGTAGACGCCACTAGATCACCCCAAGAGGTTTGACGCCGTCGCGATCACTCCAAGTGGTAGACGCCACGGCCGTCATCAAGAAATAGACGCCACTCACACTTTGTCACATCGACAAGAGCTAGTCTCCATCAAGAGGCGTGCACCGTCGCAGTCACCCCAAGTAGTAGACGCCACTAGATCACCCCAAGAGGTTTGACGCCGTCGCATCACTCCAAGTGGTAGACGCCACGGCCGTCATCAAGAAATAGACGCCAGCTCACACTGTCACACCGACAAGAGCGGCAGTCTCCATCAAGAGGCAGGCACCGTCGCAGTCACCCCAAGTAGTAGACGCCACGGCAGTCACCCCAAGAGGTTTGACGCCGTCGCAGTCACTCCAAGTGGTAGACGCCACGGCCGTCATCAAGAAATAGACGCCAGCTCACACTGTCACACCGACAAGAGCGGCAGTCTCCATCAAGAGGCGTGCACCGTTAGTCACCCAAGTAGTAGACGCCACTAGCGATCACCCCAAGAGGTTTGACGCCGTCGCAGATCACTCCAAGTGGTAGACGCCACGGCCGTCATCAAGAAATAGACGCCACTCACACCGTCACACCGACAAGAGCGGCTAGTCTCCATCAAGAGCGTGCACCGTCGTTAGATCGCCCCAGTAGTAGACGCCACAGCGATCACCCCAAGAGGTTTGACGCCGTCGCAGTCACTCCAGTGGTAGACGCCACGGCCGCCATCAAGAAATAAGACGCCACTCACATGTCACATCGGCAAGAGCGGTCGTCATTACCAATAAGCGACGACGGCTCACACTTTGTCACACCGACAAGAGCGCAATCACCCTCGGAAGCGACAAGAAGCATGGCGATTCACGGTCGGCGCGGTTGATACTCGCAGTAAACGATCAAAACACCTTAAAAGCGTTTAAACACGGTTGGGATGCGCACTCTAGATCGCCTCGGCCGGCCGAGGCGGAAACAAAAAGGCAACTCAGACGAAGACGAAAAAAGACCTCGGCCAAGCCAGAGGCAAAGTGAAGACGCTAAGTACAGTTGATACGCTCAACTATTAGCGCAAGGAAACTCAAAGTGAGGTAAAGACCTCGGCCAAGCCGAAGACAAAAGAAACGAACTCTTATTAAAAATGATAAGTTACAAGTGAGGAGAATACAGACGACGGCCGTCCCCATAAGGATAAGCCAAAACACAACCTACCAAAGTTGTACAAAATACAAGGAAAAGAAAAACAAAAGATTACAGGTATCATTTGAAGCGCCAAAAATGGCAGGGAGGGAAGGCTTAATAATTGGCTCCCGAACAGCTGAAGCTATCCGAGACGCCGGGTGAGCCTGGTGACGACCGCCCGTCTCCCTATGCTGTTGCTTGCCTTGCCATCAGCGGCGGCAAAGCATCTTCTTCGATGGGCAACCCGGCGGCGTTCTTAGCGCCTCGGCTTGGCGACCTCGGCCTTAGCCTCGGCGGCCTTTGCCCTTGCCCTCTCGGCTTCCTCCTTGGCCGCCTTAGCCTTCTCAGCAAGGGCTGCACTCTCCGCGGCCGCCTCTTTCTCTATCTTCACCCTCACCGCCTCCTTGGCCTTCTCTGCCACGGCCTTCTTCTTAGCTTCGAGCTTGTCGTCAAACAGCTCGTCAAATTTGCCCCACGGAAAGGAACCCTCGAGAGGGAAGAGCTCCTCAATCACTTCCCTGGCAGCCTCCTCGGCCAGATCCCGGAATTCGGTGCACATGTTAGGGAGCATGACGGTTTGGAGCATCTCAATGTCCTCCTCCTTTTGTCTAATAATGGCCTCCTTGCTCTGAATCACCTTCCCCCGGATCGATGCATGCCCCCGAATTCATTCCTCTACCGGAAATAAAGGTCGGCGTGCCTCGAACAAGGGCACACTTCTCATGCACTTTGCAACTTCGGCCGCAGCGGCCTCGGCCTTGGCTCTCTCGGCAAGGACCTCCTTTTCGGCGTCCTCCCGAGTTTTCTCTCGCCCAAGAGCGCTTTCTCGGCATCTCCCCTAAGCCTGCTCATTGAGGAGATCCGACCGCCTTCACGGCCACCTTCTTAGCGGCATTAAGCTCAAGGGCGCACTGGGCCACGGCCTTCTCCTGCTCTATAATACGAGCACCGGTCGGCTCGTTCCATCTCGCCGACTCCTCGATCGGCCTCGCGCTTTCCGCTACAAGTGGGAGGGGAAGCCTTCGGGATGAAGGGTCGTAGTGACGTTTCGATCACCGACTGCGACCGGGGGGGAAGCCTTACGGGATGAAGAGTCGGTGGTGACGTTTCGATCACCGGACTGCGATCGGGAGGGGAAGCCTTCGGGATGAAGGGTCAACGGTGACGTTATGATCACCGACTGCGCGGGTTTCTCCTCCACTTTTTGCTCAATAGAGAGCGACGGCCGACAAGCGGCCGATCCGCAAAATTTAACGAAAGCATCGTATCAACATGCATAGACATGCCGAGAGCTGTCATCGCGGCGCCTAATGAACCGGCTAAATCGAGCCACGGGATAGATTAGTACCGTGCTTGGCCTTCTTGGCGGAGGACGCGTTCCTCGCCGGCCAGCGAAGCGGCGACGGCGGTAGAGGTCGTCTCCTTTCTCTTACGGACAAGGGGAGACCCCTCCTCATCGGAGTCCTCCCCATTGGTGATATCAACGATCTCCACCGTTGCCTTCCGACACGGGGGAATGGGAGGTGGGGCGATGTCGACGCCATCGCCGCCGAAGACTTCGTTTTTCGCGTGTGGCGCGGCATGTTACTAACAACCTTCGCACAGGCCTCCACCGCATTCAAGCTTTTCATTCGTGGCGATCCATGAGATCATTCGGCGACGTCCTGCGGTCATGGGTTAGAGCCTTGGGGTGCAAGTTAGCAACGGTTTTATCTTTATGCAGCCCCATTCTCCGGAGGATATCCTCAGACAGGTCCGGTCCAAAGTGGTCTGCGAAGGAAACAAAGCAAGAGTTAAGTAGAAGAAATAAATCGAAGTTCGAGAAACAGGAACACTGAGAGCAGTGATGGGCCTCACACCGACCCCCACTCACCCTGTGCTAGGGCCGGTATGAGACCGACATGGCAGAGCGGCTCATCCTCGAGGATGATCTGCGTTGGGGGAATCCATCTTTTCGGCACCCCACTCTTGTCCGCCTCAAAGAGCCTCATCGCCAGCTTCTCATCCTCCTTAAGAGGGACCTTGCTGGCGTCCATCTTGAGCTTTTTCCGGGTGACCCATCTGTCGTGCTCCGCCTTAGTCTTACACCGCAAATTAACTTGGTGCTGAAAGGAGCGGGGCAGCGGATAGTCATCCGACACCTTAACATACACCCACCGATCTTTCCAGTCCTTGCAAGAAGTAAGTTTGTCAACAGAGACATAACCCTGCTCCGTTTGCACACTGTACCATCCGACGCGGCCAGAGATTGATGGCCGGAGATGATGAAGCCGGCGGAATAAATTCACCGTTGGGGCCTCTCCCTTGAAGAGACAAAGCCAGACAAAGCCGACTATGGTCCTCACAGCCAACGGGTGCAGTTGGGCAACAGCAACGTTCATGGCCCTAATGATGGCCATAACGTACTCATTCAGCGGAAACCGGAGCCCGTACTCCAAGTGCCGCATGTATACGCCGATGTGACCCGGGGGAGGACAACAGACCGCCTGACCTTCCTCAGGGATAACGATTTTGTATCCCCCGCCAAAGGAAAAATGGCCCTCGAAAAATGTCTCGCCGGAACAAATGGCGAACTTATGGGTCCAAGCACGGTCAAGGCGGACCTTACAGGCGTCGCCGTGATCCATAACGTACTGCCTCCCCTCATTAGGACGAGCCTTTGCAGCATCATCACCAAAATCGTCTGCGTCATGATCGACATCATCGTCATCCTCCCATTCCTCCAAAACTTGAGGATCAACTTCGGGAGAAGGAGACCTAGGGCCCCCAAACCTTATCGGGATGGCATCTAGTATCCCCTCCCCATCAAGACGCGACGGGGAACCCCCCGGCGCAGAAGTGCTAGTCCCGGCGTCAGCAGAAGACATGATAGCAATGATTATTTAACAAAATAAGAAGTGAGGAAATTTGCTTGTTTACCTTGAAGAAAAACACTCGCCGGAGTAACAACTCTGGAAATTAGAAGACAAAGAAGCCCTTGAAAGTTTAGAAAAGAAAATTTTGGAGAGAATGAAATTGGTCGCCAATTTCACGGAATAACTGCCCTATTTATAGGGAAAAGCCCATGAAGAAGGACCAATCAGAGAACAGCCCATGAAGCGCCGGCCAATCAAAGAAACAGAGACACGTGCGGACATGCAACCATGGAAAGTCAATCATCGCAACAGTCAAACGTCAATCAATGCAACAGTGATGAAGCGTCTTCAACACGCCCCTTCACCTCTCTTCGCCTATTCATCTTCCTCAACAAATTCTTAGGTATCTGCTCTCCGCCGGCCACATGATCAACCAAGCTAGGAAGCACCGGCCTGGGGGCAATCAAAACAACCGGCACTCCCAACCCTGGTCTCGGCCAGCGTCACTTTCTCTTCCACATTGGATGCCCTTTACACATCCATGCGGAGGGGGGATATATATGGTACGGCCTAGTAAGAACCAGGCCGAGATAGAAGAAGCCGATACAGAAAAAATTTCAGAAATTACTTTCGCAGAATATACGCTCAGCATACATCGGAGCCCATACCACGGTATAGACTACGCTGGGGGCAAATTGATGGGCATATTCTGCACCGCTGACCAAGTCAACATATTGAGCAAGGTCAAGGATATCCACAGCAAAGTCAGCGACCTAGACAGTCTAGCCGATGCAACCCATCGGCCTGTCACCTGGGGTCTCGGCCTGGCAACCAGCCAGCCGGGACACATAACCGCGTACTCATATCCAAGCCCCTCGGCCGGCCTGCCATAGGTCCATCGGCCGAGGGTAGAACGGTCTTTCCACCGGCTAGCCACTTGGCCACTTGGCCACTACGTGACAAAAGGTGAAAGCCTATAAATACTCCTCAACCTTCATTGAGGAAAGGATCCATAAATTAACCCAAGAATCACTATTCATCTGGTAATATCTCCCTTATCTCTCTACAATACATCCTTAGCCAAGTAACAACTTATCCCTCTAAGTTTACTGACTTGAGCGTCGGAGTGAGTACGCTTGGCACAAAGTCAAGCCCTCAGTTCGTTCATTGTTGCAGGAGAGGCCGAGAGGAACGATTGAGACGAGGGATCCAACTCAAGACATCATTCTACAAGCCACGGGTGGTAACAATACTTGCTCTGGAATTACGCCCGGAACATTTTTAATAGGGAATTATGGAGTTAACTAAACATTTAAGGTACGAGATGAGGGGAACACGAATTTGTAAGAAGGTTTCTAGTCGGAGTTTATATAGGCAAGTTAGATTTTATATACGACAACCTTTGTAAGTAGCTGGATGGTTGGATTTAAACCCTTTCCGATGATTTTGAATGATTGTGACTGCCTTTATATCGAATAATTTAAGTGTTACTCCGTATCTTGTAACATTGTATGTTCAAACTCCAAACACACGGTATTTTCTTTTATCGGTTTATTTATCTAAGTAGCTAAAGTACGCGATCAAAAAATTTAAATAATATGGTAAAATAGTTAAGCAAAATGAGAACCAGGGAGAAACATATGGAGCACGTAATTACTCTAATTTATTTATTTAATATTAATTTAAAGGAGCTAGATGTATTACGTAACAAAATAAAAAATATCTCCAATGAAGTTACATTTTATTGTATTATTTATTTATTTAGTTAATGACGAGAAAAATCACAGCTACTTCCTTTTCACCTAAGTTTTAACCGCAATATTCTAATCTAACGAACAATTACGTTTTATTTTATTCCGCGAAAAATAGGTCACCTCTCTTGAGTGTGTTTGTGTGTTGATTGTGGTAGATGAGACTTGGCATGCTTCTTGCGGGAGTCGATTAAGCACACTATTTTTTCCCGTATAATACTTGATCTTGTAATAATAATTTTTATTATCCAAAACATCCTAGTACTGACCATAGATTCTTTAATCAGGTTGATGTAGATAATTAGCATACCATTAAATTATTCATTACTTCTTAACAACTTTCTTGTAGTTTTGATCCAAATTTGAACTAGAGTCTCGAGATTATAAAATAATTATAAGGTTTGTTTATATATTTTTAGGTTTTAGGTGTCAGTAAAAGTGATTTCTCAATCGATATAGACCGACTGGTCGATTTGAATAAGTCTGATTTAATTGTATGGTTATATACGAGACAAGACTTTATTCATTACGGTAAGACAAATTCAATTTTAAATCTCTATATAGTTTAACTTCATCTAATAAGTCGTAATATCTATAGAGTGTGAATTTCATTTGAATTTTGTATAAATATCGTTAGTCAGGAAACCCTTATTCCTTTTTTATTGATTAAATCGAATTTAAGATTCAAATCGATCTTGATTTTTATGAAACAGTGATTAAACACATTGTAAAAGTATATATCTTCGATAAGATTTCAAAAAAGAGACATATATCTAATATCTTATATGAGCTCGTATTGCAGTACACCATGCCCTAGTTTCTGATCTCCACAAAGCTTTCCTATTTCGTGTTGTGTTTTCTAATCTCTTAGTAAGCATAACTACTAAGCGAGCTGATATTCGAGAACGGTTAATTATATTGATATATCTGTTTTAAACATTAGCGTAATAAATAAATTGATAAGAGAAAAGTCAGAATGCCTAAGAAACAACAAACTCTTTTTTCATGTATTATGTGGAGATGTATTTAGACCGCACAAACGATTAACCGGGTCGAATTCGGTTCAATTCAATTCACGCCAGGTCATTTTCGGGTAAGATAGATCTCGGATCTAATCAAGTCGAGTTGAGTCGAGTCATTTTCGAATTCAGATCATTTTCGGTTGTGTTAGTATCAACTATCAAGTTATTTATATATAATGGATAATATGCAACAAAAGACATTCAAGTAGGGTTAATTCAAGTTACGAAACAAGCTCAAACCCTCGGATCAAAATCAGATCAGGTTATTCAGGTCGGCTCTGTTTAGTCAGATATAGCTGTAGACAGTGTAGTTAACCCGACGACCGTCTTAAAAGAGACCGATTATGAACACACAATATTTCACTTTAGACGAACATTATTCGTCTAAAGTTGTAGACGGGTCAAATACGTCACCACTTTTATAATAAGACAGAC
The DNA here is from genome assembly GCF_048544455.1 of Silene latifolia. Lineage (NCBI taxonomy): Eukaryota > Viridiplantae > Streptophyta > Magnoliopsida > Caryophyllales > Caryophyllaceae > Silene > Silene latifolia. The sequence continues at coordinate 198,485,942 of NC_133526.1, forward strand.
AACAAATGGGATAATTGGGGTTATCTTATTATGAAAGTGATGATATATTTAACCCGTCTACATCTTTAGACAGATATACCCGTAGACTAATTGTTATGAATATTATCAATAGGTCTTGCTATAGACGGGTGGGGCGAACAGACGGGTAAAAACCTCTAATAAAATGGATAGGGGGGACAAGGTGGGGTACCCCCATGTGCTTCCCACTTTATGGCAAATGGGTATTTTGTGAGGAAAAATGATATCCGTCTATACGTATAGACGGATAGTGTCCGTCTATGAGAATTTGTGGAATATTATAGGGCAAGTGGGGCCACAATAAGTGAGGAAGGCATGTGGTCCAATGAAGAAAGCTTACGTAGCAAGAGAATAGAGAATGGGGAAGTGAAGTACTGAAGTAGACTGACATATATAACAAGTGGGTCCATTGTTATGTCAAGACGTGGGTTGACGCATCCTAGTCTTCGATGTATAATTCGTTTGCAAATTCTTACGAGACGGATTAAATGTAGCTATTTTACGTTAAAATATTACTCCCTTTATTTTTATATTTTCACCCTATTTGTATTTTAGAGATCAAAGTTTCCGAACTTTGACCGTTAATAAGTTGAAGAATAAAAACTATTTATTTATAAAACTAAAACATTACAATTAATATCAAGACATCTTTCACGAAAAAAAATTTCAAGAGAAAAAAAATTTCAAGAGAAAAAAAATAACATATAGACACCATAAAATACAGTCAAAGTGACGTCTTAGAGACCGCAATAAAGCAAATGGGGTGAAAATAGGAGAATAGAGGAAATACTATTTTATGATAAAATGTTAATCATCATTTTCAGGGTAAAAAAGTGACAAATTTAGTTATAATATTTTGTCATTAAATTATTCTATTAAAAAAATGATAACATTTGATCCGTCTTATTTCAGATCGTCTTAATCAAGACTTATTGTCATTCATTAGTTCGATCAAAGAGTCTTGAGATGGTCTTTTTAAAGAGATCTCTACAACTTATTTCTTTGTTTCTCGTTTTATCAAAGTGACAGATTTTACCTGTTACAATTGAAAATTTACTTCGGATTGGTTATCTTAAAACAGATATATTCGTTTTAAGGCGACTTAAAATTAAAACAAGTTTAATGGCATAGTATTCTACTAATTTTTTAACTCGTATTAAATTTAATACTGATATCTCGATTTTTAAATACGAGAAAACTAGAATACGTGTATGTAGTACTTGGTATGTACTTTCTCCATTCAACTCCACTCTACCACTTTACTTTTCCACGTTAGCCAACGCGTATTTTATGCGGTAAATATCCCACATGAATATATTTTTATTTATGTATTGAGAGAAAATCGAAAGTAGAGTGAAGTTGAATGGAGAAAGTATGTACTATGTAGGGGTATGTTGTCCTAGTTGATTTGGGCGTTGACACGTGGTTGACCCATCCTTGCGGACACGACTCCCATTTTTTCCCCTTTTCTTGCTTCTTTTCGGTATATTGCTCCACCTTTCACTTTTTCATTTACTCTTTATATTCTTGTTTTAGCAATTCAAACCATCTTAAAAAAACGTACCTAAATAAAAACGGTCCGTTTTTAGTCTGAAATAAGACGGGTAATATGTTATCATTTTACAATAAAATATTGTTATTTTTTGATAACATGTTACCATTATTGTTCACATTATTTTCAGGGTAAAAAATGACACCTCTAGTCATAACATTTTGTGAATTAATTGGTTATATTTTCTTAAAAAATGGCAACATTTTATCCGTCTGACAAATAAGACCAAAAGTGTCCATCTGAAACAAGAATTTGTGAAATAAAAAAGCACTACTTGGTCCCTTGTAACTTTGTAAGATAACTAAAATCGTTCTCAATATGAAACAAAGCAAACATTGATATTATAAATTTAAACAAGTGAATTGAGTATATAGAACTAATAAACGACCCCTTACCATATCTGAAGTTATAGAAAACTGGGTATAAAATTAATTGGATTTTTCTAAAATGAATAAAGTTATGTAATTTAAACTGAATTTATAAGACATTTTTATAAACTGAACTTAAAGGAAGTGACTTTGAAATTTAAAAAGTAAGTTTCAAGATGATTTGCCATGTAATTATTGTTTGACAAACCTAAATCTTCAACTATGCACACAAGCCTAAAATATGAACAAATCAGGCATTGCGTTATTTGCGTAAAACCTAACATAAAAAAATGGACAGCACAACAAGAAAAGTAGGACATTTATGTTATTGCGTTTACGTACAAGATTATATTAATAATTATTAAAGTGAAATGAAGGAAATGTAGTAAACCATGTAGGGTTCAGTTGAGATAGGTTGGTCCTACCCTAGAGGATCAACCTAGTTTTCTTACCTAATCAAAAAAAAAAAAAAAAAAAAAAAAAAAAAAAAAAAAAATGTAGGGTTCAGTTGAATGCAGTGAAAATAGGACTCGTGGCATGTTGCACTAACCACGCTAAAATTGTTCTAACATTTGTTGCATAAACTTCGCCTTTTCAATTTTCATTTACTCCCTAATTAATTTCATTCGCAAATTCTAATTGTGATGGATATATCCATCGCAAACTTGTGACGGGTCAAGTATTACCCATATGAAATAAATAAGACAAAAGCAAAATGTTTAGGTAGTAGCAATCTGTTTTATCTTATCTAGTCACATAGTATTATTTAACTCATCGTAAACTTGTAACGGATATGTCCATCACAAGAGAGACTCGTTAAATTTCATTAAACTTGTCATCCACAAAACTTATGTAGACTATGTACAATAGTACAATACTTATGTAGACTATGTACAATAGTACAATACTGCCACAATTATGTTCAGAATTTGGGCCATATTTTGTTTGAAAACGGAGTACGTTGTGAAAAGTTTTTTTTTTTTTTTTTTTTTTTTTTTCTTTTTTTTCGGAATACCGTAGTTCGGATCGGGTAGTACAACAGCTCACAAGGGTGGTACAGAGTACAGACTAAAAATCACCCTCATGATGGCTCGAACCCGATATTCTCTAATTACACAAAATCTCATTGAAGACGGTACGTATCCGTCACTTTGGAGTGAAGGATACTATTTTCTCTTACAAATGATCCAAATAGAGGAGAGAGGAAAGCACATGGGGGTGCCCCCACCTTGTCCCCCTATCCGTTTTGTGAGTGACATTACCCGTCACTTGCTCCGACCCGTCTTCAGCAAGACTAACTGCTCTAATTAAGAGATAGAATAATCTCTTACTCTTAGTTAATCTAATTTTTACTCTTTTTTTTCACAAGGTTCCAGAATGATCATGTTATCTCTCATCCAAATGTCACACTTTTTTATATGAAGATGAAGATATTTTTAGAGTTCTTAAACTACCATAATTTGCGAAATACTCAATTCATGCATTTTTAAACTCGTCACCCTTTTTATAAAGTTGTACTTTCTCTGTCTCGGTCATTTATTATCTTTTTCCATATTGGAGTATCTCAGTCAATTGTTATTCTTTCTATTTTAAGAATGAAATTGATAAGTAATTTGATCATTTACACTTAATTTATTTCACTTGTCATTTACTAATTGACCCCTTCTTCTTTTCTTGGTATTTGTGCCATAACAAAGGAAAACTATTGACCGAAATGAGGGAGGGAGTATATCTAAACCACCTCAGAATATCTTACACCCATTGTCCTTAATTCCTTCTACTCCTATATACTTCCATGACTTTAATCATTGCTCTCTACTCATTCATGGATTTGTAATATTTCCAAAATACCATCTATGTTCAAGCTAATTTCATACATTTAAATAAAATACACCGCACACATATTAAACAAACGTATAAAATTCGCCCAATTGGGATGAAATACAAATTTTAAAACTTTAAATTATATCGACTTACATACATTTCACCACTTTTTAGTAGAACAATCAATGTTAAGTCCAAAAATGTAAGCATAGGGAGGACACAAAATCTAGTTGAAGACGGACGATATCCGTCACAAGCTTGTGACGGATACCGTTTCCTCTCACAAAATAACCATTGAGAGGTGAGTTGGAAGCACATGGAGGGTGCCCCACCCTGTCCCGTCTACCTTTTTGTGAGAGGTCACAAACTTGTGACGGGATTAACCCGTCACAAACTAGACTAGCTAGAGGGAGGAATACAAGTAAAAAATATACTCAGGTTGCAAACGAAATTGTGGTTGAGCTACCTATTGTTGTGATTTACTGATTTGGAACGTTTACTGTACGTGTTAGTTGTTATCTAAGGAGTTGCTATATGAATCTGCCTAACACACACTACCTACTATTAACTAAACATCTTCAAATTTTTAGATCCTTAAGAAGCTTCCCTAGTATAACCTGCCACAATTATTTTATACTTCTGTTATTAGTCGATTTTGCCCTCATCTCGCTGAGCCAGAATTTTAACTTAGCAGGGGCAAACAATTAATAGGAAGTAGAAGTTAAAGTTGAAAAAAGTTCGAAAATTTTAACTTAGGAACTTCGAATTTGTTATTGTCCAGCGGGTGCAAGCGCCCTTGCTAGCCCTCCTTTGAATCCACCACCAAAATCAACTTAACTGGCAAAATAATGAGAGATAATATAACAGTTTCAATTCGAATTCTGTCACCATTATGAGAGTTCTTGTCAATGGACTCCGTGATGTTCGAGTATAGATCATGGGCGGATCTGGGGGAGGGAAAGTGAGGGCAAGTGCCCTCACATGACCCAAAAATGTCAGCTATATAAATTAGTTAGTTCCCCATATATGCAATGTAATATTAGTAGTGTAGTGGTAAGTGTAGGGAACTTATAACCTCCAACCCTGACAACTTTATATTGTTTTTTAATTGGGAAATGCTAAATACAACCCAATGGGTTGTTTTTAAGCATTTAATACCCTTCCAAATTTGGTATTAGTTTAGAAATTAGAGGATAAATTACACATGAATCAATGCAATTAAGTCATATATTAAGTGTTTATTTCCTTTTTTAGTTTCTTAAATACAACCCATTGGGTTGTATTTATCATAACCCTTTTTAATTTCCTTTTTGGTCCTATTAGCTTTAAAATATGAGAATATTTAATAATTTGCATTTTTTTTGCTTATTTTTATCTATGTAAGATATACTTTTATTTCCAGTATTCTACAGAAATATATGTAGACTTTTGCGATATTTAATCATGTATGTATGTCAATAAAAGAGTACAAATACGTAATTAAACGCAAAATAATATTAGAACTACGGCAAAAAAAAATTGTGCCACCCCAAACCTAAATTCCTGCATCCGCCCCTGGTATAGATAGCTCGAGATGATCCAACCATTCTGAGCCGGGTTTTGATATGTCCTCTTAATGAGGAAATACAAGGGATGGAAAAAAGGTAAGTATATGAAATACAATAGACGGATGTATCTCTTTACATGATGCATACAAACATCACTTGAAATTACAAGAAATTGAATCTCACAAGACAATAATACTAACAATATAAGACTTGTTAATTGCAGAATATTATAATCAAACATCGTCGACATAGATGGTTTCTTGCTTAAACAAGCCACCAAAGATATTCCTTACCTCTTTATCAGTTGATTTCTCAGTTGCTGTTCTTTCCTTTGGAGCCGGTTTTGATTTGGGTTTCGAGTTTTTGGAAGCTGGTTTGACAACGGCTTTCTGAGACGCTAAGTTACGAGCTTTGGCTTGACCTCTTACAGTAGCAACCTGAACTTTCTCGGTTCCAGACTCCGGGGTTTTGACAGCAGTGGCTAGTTGTGAGCTGAGTTTGTCCCAGGAAAAACCCGAGCCCAACCCTTTAGCTTTAGCTAATAAGCTGTCGACTGAGGCCCCGGCTTGTTCTGCCTTTAGTTTGGCTTCTTCGGCTAAGCTTGAAGCTCGTGATTCCTGCTCTGATAGCTTTTTAACTTCCTCTTCCAACTGGGTTTTGACCTTTTCGGCTTCCCTGGCTTGCTCTGCGGCTTTTACAGCTGCTTCCTCGGCTTCTGCTTTTGCTGCTGCCTCTGCATAGGCTTTCCTTCTTCCGTCCTCCGGAATGGCACTGAAATAATCAACACCTTGTTTAACATTGTCTATCTAAAATCTAAATATGTGGGATGAACACATTCTCCCTTTTCAATCATTATTTTTTTTCACTTCATTTCTAGCCAAACGCGGGAACTTTTGAAGGCGCAGAATGTGATACCTGAATAGTTGCTCTACAGATTTCGATGGGGCAGACGGTTCAGTATAAACCTCCACAACCTGAACAAGATATAGGCAGCAAAAAGTAACATCAATTGTCAATCCGAATATGGTAGTTGGTACGCTACCTTAAGCAAATTTTAGATAAAACCGATAACCAGGAGAACCCAAGGACTCAGTTTCACAGAAACCCTAAATTTTTTACAAAATTCAGACATGACAGTTTGACAGTTCGACGGCACAAAGACAAGCATTGTTTGAGTTAATCAATAATTTCTAAGGATCACAAACAATAATCCTGATTTTCATCTTTTATCAACTATCAGAGCCTTAATCCCAAAATGATTTGGGGTCGGCTGACATTAATCATCATTTAGAACCGTCCAAAGGTGAACACACACCTCAAAATGCGAAAAAAATTGAAAAGAAAAAGGGAGTGAAACATAATACAAAAGCCAGGTTATCATGGAGAAAAACAGCATACCTTATCTTCTGCTACTTCTGTATTAGAGAACAGCTGAGCGACAAGACCCGCCATCCTAGATCGACTTACCTGTACAATAAGGATTAAACATTAGACTCATAACTGGAGATCTAAAATTGCAAATCAAATAACACATTCGTCAACAAACCCAAACATTTCATCTTTTGCATACATTACATTACTTTGTAGTCGTTTTCAACTTCTCGTCCCTCAGCTGCTACAACAACATTGTAAGTGCTCTCTGGAGAAAATTCCTCGGTCAATGCTGTCTTGATAAACGTAAATTTGACATCGGTTTGAACGACTTTCTCTATGAGCTCAGTGACAGACAATGGCTTGGATTTGGAGAAGATATTGTTGAAGAATGAGGAAATCCCCTCTAGTACACTGCTAGGTGAGGTGGGAGCTCCTGCAGAATCGTCGTATATGATAGCCATGTGGCGTACACCAGCCAATTGAGCTGCTTCGACCACCTGTAACGCGTCTGATGTCGTAACTTTCTTGGCAGGACCATTTTCTGCAGAACCAATGGTGACCACCACCTTGCTTGCATTCCCCATTGCTTTGGCTATTGATTCTGCATCTTCGAACAAGGATTCGACTGCATTTAAACGCTTCAATTCTTCTGCTGATATAATCTGCCACATATCAGTTGCAAGTTAATCCCCTAATTTCAGTCAGAGGCAGAGCTAACTACATTTCATTCTACAAAAACTAAATAAATTGATCTTGCTGTTTTACTAGGATTGTGAACTCGTCAAATCTACACTTGCTTCGGATGACATTTACATTACAATGAAAAGATGAGCAGCCAACTTACGATCAACAACAACATTAACCTAGTGCCTCAAATCTCTTCAAATCTCTAAGGGTGTTTGGATTGAGAGATTTGGAGGGAAATGAAAGGGAGGAAGGGTAGGGTATTTAAATTCTATTATTTGGATAGGAAATAAGGGTGGAGGGAAATGGAGGGGGGGGAGATTTGAAGGGATCCATTTTCCCTCCTCCACGCCTAATCAAAATCTCTCCACAATAGGCAAAATTTGGAGGGAAATTGTATCCAAACACCCACATTCCTTTCACCCTCCCCTCCCTTTCCCTTCCCTCCTTCCCCCTCCCCTTCCTTTCCCTCCTATTTTAGGTATCCAAACACACCTGTGTGTTTGGATAGCAAAAGTGGAGGGAAAGGGAGGGGAGAGAGAAGGAGGGAAGAGAAAGGGAGAGAAGAGAAGGGGAGGGGAAATGTGGTGTGGATGTTTGGATACAATTTCCCTCCAAATCTTGCTTATTGTGGAGAGACTTTGATTTGTCTTGGAGGAGGGAAAATGGATCCCTCCAAATCCTTCCCCTTCATTTCTCCCGCCCTTATTTGCTATCCAAACAAGGGATTTTAAATCCCTTAGGGTCCGTTTGGATTGAAGGAATTGGAGAGAAGGGGAGGGGAGGGAAAGGGAGGGATTTAATTTACTTTGTTTGGATAAAAAATATGGGAGAAAGGAAATGGAGGGGGAGAGAAATAAGAGGACTTATTTTCTCTCCTATAGAACAAACTATAATCTTTCCAATGGTGACAAGATTTGGAAAGAAAACATTATTTGAACCTCTAATTATATCACTAGCATCCTTCAATCCTCCATCCATTCTTCATCTCCCTCCTTCCTCCCCTTTCATTTCCCTTCATAATTTTTGTTATCCAAACATCCACATCCCATTTGCCCTCCCCTTCTCTCCCCTCCCTTCACCTCCCCTCACTCCCCCTCCCCTCCCCTTCCCTCCTAAAATTGTATCCAAACGGACCCTTACTCTCCCTCTCTTTGTTCTCTCCAAATTCCTCAATACAAACACACCTTAAGGTTGTTAATTCAAAATAAAAGCAGTTGGTTTCTCTTGTGACAGAATAAATGCAACAATTTTTTATTCGTTGATATGGTTACTTTTTATCATAAAAATGGCCACATATCTTCCTCACAAATGAGAATTTGCGAAATAAAAGTGCATTTTATTTAACTCGAAACGAGAATTGCTTTGAGAATTGCATGAAAGTAACAAAAACAGACCTTATAATCGAGGGCAAACCGAGCCAACTCTTGAGCAGCACCAAGATCAGGAACCCCAGCTCGTACCTTATACCCTTCGCGCAACAGCATCTGCGCAATGTGCACACCAGCCAACCCAGTCGCGCCAGCAACAAACACGGTCCCCGAGTCTTTCTGTCGACCAGGACCACCAAATGCAGGAGGAGTCCTAACACTTGGAATCAGTGACTTAACATCAGAAATCTTTCCCCAGTCGAACTGAAACGGGTTAGTCCGCGTTTCAGTCTCCGACGAAGTCGGTGTCTTCTTAGCGAAGACAGTCAGTTGTCTCGGGTTCTTAGAATTGCGTAATTTGGAACGGTATGTTGTGGTTAGAAGAAATGAGTTGGATGATGATACACTTGCAGCCATACTGATACTGAAGGCTTAAGGTATGTGAATTTTGATGGGATTTGTCGACTTTTTCGACGTTTGGATTCAGATCATGAAGTTAAACTAGACATCAATGGGGAAGAAGATTATTTGGTTATCTAAAGATTGGGTGAGGTAGAAGATCTAGCCAGTTAAGATTAGCCACGAAAACAATATCCGTAACAGAAAAAACGACCACCATGTCTCTGGATCACATATTTCTACGGTTTATTCGATGTGGGTTATGACCCGGCCCACTAATATAAATTTATACAGTATGCATTACAAAATATGGGCCTGTTAGCAATTTTGATGTGGGTTATGACCCGGCCCACTAATATAAATTTCAGTAACTCTTCTATAGGACCGTCCTGTAGCATAGAACTGACACAAAAGAAAAAGAAAAAAAAGCTCAAAGTTTACCATTAATTATACGAGTATTCATATTTCGGTAATTCGGTTTTATTTTGATTATCCGATATTTTATGATAAATACTGACATATTTAAATATACGGTAATGATAAATACAGCCCTAAGGGCTGTATTTAAGAACTAAATTACTTCCCAAAATGGAATTAAATTAGGAATTTAAGACACAATTACGCGTAAATTGATGTCATTAATGTTTGATTTAAGGTTTTCATTTCTTTTTTGACACCTTAAATACAGGCCTTATCATTTCCCTTAAATATAGAAGTATAAGTTATCAAAATAAAATACTATGTTATCAAAATAAATTATTTTCTACGGTTTATTTGAGGTGGGTTATATGACCCGGCTCACTAATATAAAATATGGGCCTGTGAGCCATTTTGATGTGGGCTATGGCCCGGCTCACTTAGTTTGACATGGGTTTTGACCGGCCCCACTAATAATAATATGGGACATTTCCTGTGAGCCGTTTCCAAGTTCAACTTGGGAGTAGAGCTGGCTAATAATGACACAATACGAAAATACGACACGAAATTAATGAGTTTGGGTTGAGACTTGATGACTTATTTATGTATGTGGGAGTGTGGGTCGACACGAACACGACACGAGATTTAATTGGGTTGGGCACTCTAAACACGAACTCGACACGAATGACTCATGTACTAAATTAATTCTAATTTTTCTTATTCCTCAATCACATAAACTTTCCCAATATTGACATGGCACAAAATGACGAAAACATAACACGAACCCAAAACGAAATTAGCGGGTTAGGGTTGAGGCTTGATGACCCATTTATGTAAGTGGATCGCCACAAACACAACACGAGATTTAATTGGGTCGGGCTTAGGTTGAAGGGTTCGTAACCCGTTTACACTTTACATGTGACACGAACACAAACACGACACGACCTGATCTGCTTGCAAGGTCTACTCGAGAGTTTACCTCAAGGTTCTTTGTGAAAATCTTCATAACATTTGTTTACTATTTCTTCGTGAAAAGCATTTTAGTCAAAGGTAAACAAACAGATAATTGTGAAGGAGTACAAGTTTATTCAAAGTCTTTTATAAGAGAGAGTCTCATATGAACGCAAAAATTACCATCAAAACGGTTTGTTTTGCCATTTTTTATGCACATGGTAATACCGATGCTTATAATCTCTGGACATTGGGTCGAAATTTTCAGCACCGATCAGCTATTAAGGTTTTATGTTTGAAACAACAAAAAAAAAAGGACGGCGTTTTATTTGTGCATCTGCAGAAAACGAAGCAAGTCTAGCTTCTATGTTGGTATCTTAAGTCGATTCAAAATAGCAACTCTTGCCGCTTCAAAATATCTTATGCCACTCGATTTAAGCTTTAGAAAATAAAACTGATTTTATTTTTGTCCCACATAAGTAACACAAGACATCTTACCATTAGCATTATTACCAAGCATATAATAACGGGCACTGCACGAAATCAATAGCAGTATATGAATTACTGCTGCCAAGTTCAGCCTCTACAACAAAGCAAGATCGCAGATAACAAGTACTAGTATAATAAGTTGCTGCATTACTATTTAGGGGATCGGTAATGCAGGTTTTTGGGAGAGCTACTGTACAGCCGTCTAGCAACAAAACTAACTTGATTCACGTGAGTGCGATGTGGAGTGGGCAAAACTAACTCGGCAGGAATAATAGCGTCCAAACCAAGCCTAGACCAAACCCGAACTCAATCCGACTTCAAAAATAACCCCGATATGACATAGGTTAAACCGTTAAAAAGATTGAAGGAAACTTCAACTTGAAAGCCAACGAATTTAGCAGCAAATGGGCAAAGGACAACTCATACACTTTCTGATTATTCAGTAACTGAACAATAAAGGTAACAAGGTTACGACAATGATCCAGGTCGCCCAAGGACAATTTAGCAACAGAATGGCAGCGTTCTACAACTAATCGACAACATAAAAGACAGACTTAGGTGACCAATGTCTAAAACCAGTGTCTTATAACTTGCAACATTTAAGTCGACGTGTACTACGAATGCAGCCGCTCTGTACTAGTGACAAAGGATGACAGATTACTAGTCTAGCAACTATCACCAACTTTGAGTCGACGTGTACTACCAATGTCTGTTCACAAATGTCAATCACTGGTAACATTTTTCTCTTACTAAATGAGCATCAGCTCTTGTTCACAAAGAATCACGAAAGACAGACAGCAAAGGCGAACAGAGAAAACGCCTAAAGTGGGAACTTAAACACTGCAAGGTCGGAATTGTGCTAACATAATTATCCTACAGCTAACATAACTAGAGAACGAAAGAGAAACACTGCAAGGTCGAAATACACCATTTGGGACGAAAACAAAAGAGAAACACTGCAAGGTCGAAATACGCCCAAAGTGGGAACTTAAAACACTGCAAGGTCGAAATACACCATTTGGGACGAAAACAAAAGAGAAACAAGATAAGAAAAGCTACAGAGCAATGTTGCATTCTTCCATACTCCCATGTTAGGTTCATTTCGGTTTAGGGAATCCTTAACATTCATAGGACTCTACTGGGTTCAAACATGAAGCACTTCATAGTTTGAACATGATTTTGGTTAGAGGATTGCTCGAGTGCCAACTGAATCTCGTGTCATGCAATCGTGCAACACAGTATAAGAATCTAAAGCACAAGTCAAATTCCTACTCTACCGTACAGCATTCAATAATGAACACAAACCTCAAAAACAGGGATAGCAAACACAGTTTTCAGTATTTCAACTAGCTTCGAGTTTTTTCACTTGGAATTTTTCACTGGACAGGTGCAATAGAAAAGATAAACCTGACATACTACCATTGTATAGCAGGCATACATACCTATAACATGATTATCCCAAATGTAGGAAAATACTGTATTACCCAATTTGAGGAGACATAACATACATTTAACATGCTCATTCGAAATGTAAGAAAATATTACCCAATTTGAGGAGGTATCCAAAAAGTAGCACCATGCATAACAACGAAATAAGTCCAAATAAGTCCAAGAACACCTCTCAAGCTGCGAATAATACAAAAATAAGCACGGAGAATAGAGCATGAAATATGAATGTATTGTATTGATCGCCTAAAGCCCTAAAGGTAGACACTCGACATCTCCAAAAAGGCTATATCGGAGAACTGAAATACTTCACCTGATTGTCGCTCAGAAAGTAGGCCAGCTCTGGTTCTCAACCACATCTACTTGGAAAAATCTGATCTATCAATTAACCAGAAAGCGCACTTAGTACCAAACATAACAATATTATTTTGGCATACTTCCTTTCAAGACAGCGGTTATCATCAGACTGAAATAAATTTTACTTTTAGTATATATTACTCGTATTTAACTGGCATCACCGCAAAAACTACTGAATTGGCACACAAATAAGATTTAATGTGCAATAAGCTGTCTGAATGATGCTCTGCAGACATTCTACAGACAGAAGAAAACAACCCAGCAATTGGAAACAGTTATTACCAGATTATACAGCAGCAACTCCTGCATATAGTTGCAGTCAATAGGTTATCTCACGAAATCGTCAACTATCCATTTCAACTGCCAGCAGCAAAACAGAGAGTACATTAAGGATATATCAACTACATTATAGCATTTTCAAAATAAAGTACAAGTAACCGAAAACAGAAGCTAGAAATGTTTGTCAAAGCAAAAGCGACAAAAAAAAAAAAAAAATGTCCGGAAAGAGCAAAAGAGTTAATGGCGGATGCCCTTCTTTGCTCTAAGAGATTCAAGGGCCTTTTCGCGAAGCTCAATCTCAAGTTTCTTCTTTTGTGATTCAGTCTCTTCCTCACTTGAATACTTAGCTGGCATACGTTCACCATTTGAAGCTTTGTCAACCTTCTCATGTTTCTTCAAGTCAGGAGACAAAGCATCAGCATCCTTTGACTTCTGTTTCCGTCTGCTAGCACGCTTTTCTTCCCTTCTCCGACGCCGCTCATCACGACGGCGACGGCGCTCCTCTTTGCGTGACTTCTTTTCTTCCTTCTTTCTCCTCTTAGCTTCCTTCCTATCCTCAACCTCAGACTCTGAACTAGTATCATCTGAGACCGCTTCCCGTTTACTTGACCTTTTATGCTTCCGCTTACCAGTAACTTCCAGTTTGTGATTTTCACTTAATTCGGATTCAGAATCAGAAGAGACACTAGGGCTTCTCCGTTTTTTGCGTGGATTCACCAAGGCATCTGGCCTGCTGGTATCCCCAGTATCTTTCGAAAGGGAACCTATCTTTTCGTCCGACTTCGTAGCATTATCAGGGTGTGATGTAACATCCTTTGCCCTTGATACAGAATCTTTACGTGGTGACCTTTTTGCACCATTGGCTTCTTCAGGCGTAACTTCCAAACTGTCAATCAAGCCCTTCCTGATGAGGGATGGAAACATCTTCCAAAAAGCATGATAATTTAAAATTGAAATAAAACAAACATCACATTACAGAAACAATACCTGGTCGTCTTAGTATCTTTTTGTCCTAAGTCAGTAATATCACGGACGCGGCCAGCAGGCTTATCATAAGGCTCCTGTTTCTTGCCTCTGTAGGGCCAATCAGATCCTCTTTCTGTTGACTTGTGCTCACTCTGTTCTCCCTTCCTATATCATTGAATTCCAAGGTTATGATAATGATACAGTAAATAAGTTACAACCAAACGGCCTTTTTGAATATGAGGTTTCATATATTTGATTTTGAAAAGAAGATTTCATATTATGTTAAAAAATGAGAGGAGAAAAAAAAAAGCTAAATGTAGAATTGTATTTGCAGAGCAAACCTGGAATGTTGAGACTCCTCATCCTTATTCTGTGGACTGCTGCGACGAACTCTTTGACCCTTCACTTCACGGAGAGGACTAGCTAACCTAAGGAAAGGCAACACAACATTTACTTTTGACATTATACACAAAAAATAAAGGTACGCAATCTTCAAAACATATCATTTTTATACTAAAACTCCGTGCAGAAAAGAACAAAAACCTTCTATTATCACCAGAGCTTCTGGTCTTTTGTTTAGGAGACTCCATGTATGTTGGGGACTTCTCTAGTGATGGTGAGGGTGATACTGATGGTACTTTCCGGCGTGAACGACTAATATCGGAATGGTCTCTTTGGGGAGACATTGCCATTGATTGTCTACGGGTCACCAGTAAAGGCTCAGCACGATCACGATCATTCAATCTGCAAGGCCACACATTCGCATTCAAAAAAATATTAGGGAAAGAAAATTGTGAGACTATTGAAACTAGCCACAATGCTTAATTAATACTCATGTTTAAAACCAACAATCTTTAAGGACAGGAATGGAGGATGAAAAAAAGCGTGAAAAAAAAACATAATGTACAGTTATAGTTACCTAGCTCTTTCTCCAGGTGATTTCATCTTAATTGGCGAAGCAGAACTGTCTCTAGCAGGTGATGCAGAGCTGCGGTTAGCAGGTGAGACTGACCTGCTTGGCGATTGAGTAGGCGACCTTCTACGAACTCGAACAGGTGACCGTCTTTGTACTGCATACGGCGATCTACGACGCACAGGAGACGGAGACCTACGCCTCCTAGGAGATGGAGACCTATGCCTCCTTGGCAATGGAGATCTATCTGGAGATGGGGACACACGACGACCTGGGTATGGAGACCTTCTCCTAACAGGTGATTGGTACCGACGTCCGCCGCCATATGGAGATCTGCGCTTAACAGGAGACCGAGATCTAGGACTTGATGTAGACCTTCGTCTCCGCTGACGAATAGGAGGAGGAGACCTGCGTCGTCTAGGAGAAGGTGATCGTCTCCGCCATGGAGAGGGAGAACGGCGACGTCGAGGAGGAGAACGACGGCGCAAAGGTGACCGTGACCGACGTCTAAAAGGAGAAGGAGACCTCCGGCGTAGTGGAGAGTGAAATCTGCGCCTCGTTGGCGATGGAGATCTTCCAGAATGAGGTCTACGCCTTGGAGAAGTAGACCCCCGAGCTATTGGTTTCCTGGGAGAAACAGACTTTGGAGGAGTTCGATGCACAGTTTCTGGAGAAACCGAATACTTTCGTGGCCTTGGAGAGATACTTTTTGATATACTTCGTTCTCTGAAATACAATTAAATTGAGATCAGTCTGCTGAGAAGATAAAAAAGATGCATACTATTAGTATCACTAATAGTGAAATGAATCTTTTTGTGTCAAGAAATTTGGTGTGTAAACTCAAACACCCATTGTCGGGATCCAAGAATTCACCACTGCATATGTGGTTATATAAAAAAGAGAGAAAAAAATGACAGTAACTAAAGACATTTCATCTCAGTTCCTAGTTAGTTTATATATGAAAATCTAATTTATTTTTTCACAAATTATTGCTCTATATTTCAGTGCAAAAAACACAACCATAATGTTCAGTGTTCAACAACCATAATGTTCAGTGTTCACTGTTATGACGGCTTCCTCTAATCACTATGTTAAAGAACAACAGATGACAATAACCAACCATGTCCACAGTTTGGGGCTATACCATTTATCTACAGTCAATAGTAAAATAAGACTAGTAAGTTTAAGATCACATACTTTGAGTAACTTCTAGAATTTGAAAATGACTTGCTAACTGACAGAGAACGCCGACCACTGCAAAAGAGTACCTAAACTAAGTTATGCAGGAGTCTTCAATGAAATTGTTATCAATAACATAACAAAAATACACATAATGTGATTGCAGAATCACAACATAATTTTTTACCGATGCGGTGAAGGGGGTCGATCAGATGGATACGGCAACCTGGGAGACCTGTACGAGAGTATCTACATCAGTAATTCTATCATCAAATAAAACAAAATAGTGTTGGTGTGGAACCTACACCATTGCGTACGATGGCAAAGAGTATCTGAGAAGCTCGAGTACTAATTGCAACGACCTTAATAACACAAATACTATATGCAATCTTTATTCATACACAAACACCAGAATGAGGCTACAGCCTCGTTGTTTCAAGAGCAATCAACATAATAAGCTCTATGTGCATGGGAACAACGAAATTTTTTACTAGAATGATCCGTGGCTGAAAGAGAAAATGGTCCTAGCATTATAATTATGCTACACTAGACGAAGCGAGTAAAAATCTTGATCCAAACAACCTTTCTAGAATGCAATATCTACTTGAGTTGGAAACAATAAAGTCCTTTAATGTAAGGATAGGATAGAAAAGAGCATCATAGAATCACAGATAAATTATTATGGTGAAAACGGAACATATCAGCGACCAATGATCTTAAAATTGCCTAACCTGTTTCTTCCTCTAAATCCATTTCGAACATCAGCTCCATTATGGTCTCCATCGTGAGAATCTGAACCTCGTTCCCGCCTCCTATTTGATTCCTCAGAAGAGCTATTGTCAAGCCCACCATCCTACAGTAGTTCGAGGTAAAGGATATGAACCCAAATAATTGCAGAAGCTAGCTGAATGGCCATGAGAAACACAAATTTAAGTTAACTCAAAAACCTAACTAGTAAGAGGCTAGTTCTAGCATGAAATTAAACAAGTTACCATTTTCCTCTTTTTCTCTTCCTCGGTTTCCCTCTCTTTCCTTTTCTGTATTTCACCTGTTATACGATCAGATTCCGCCTGCAAAAACGTATAATTTGTGGTTGAATCAAACGGTTGCTTGTATTTTGATTGATTCAGAAGCAAAAGAGCATGAGATTGGTGTCAGTTTAATGATCAAACCTTTTTCTTCTTGGTTTCCTCCTCTTTAGCATCAAGAAATTGTTGCGGAACACCACTGGCATTGTTCTGAGCACTGATCAGAAGTGCCCATAGTTCTTTCATAAATTTACCCGTATTTTTTTCCATGAAACCCGTAAGTTGAATTTGAACAGCTTTTCCGTTAATTTCCTGCCATAAATCAGGGCAAAACAAACAATTTAAAAACGCAATTTAAAAACGCAACAATGCATTAATGATAGAGAATCAGAATAAGATATGCCTCTAACGAATAATGTGATTTTCAAAAACATCTTGACGCCGCCAACTCAATATAACCCAATATAACAGAAGAAATCACGGGAGAAATCACTGGACACAGGAATACCTTTCCTTCCAGAAGACCATAGATGAAGTTAATAAGCACTTCATCTTCAAATCCGCCAAGAAATTCAGTAACTCTTTTCGCTATCCACGGCTTAATAACGTCCATCTTGACTTTTGAAACATCAACCTAAGCACATTCCATAAACACTAAATAAGCTTAAAAAGCTCAAATCAATCACATATCCTCAACGCACAACTTACTACAGCTCGAAAAAAACTCACCAGGTGCTCCAATTCAGGAGCAAATTTCTGCGATTTAAGCAGCTTTGCTTGCTTGTTCGAAAACCGAGTATCTTGATCGGCCGTCGTACCCTAAAATTAGCAAATATCCGATCAAAATCGAATCAAACTACAGTAAATCTGTGATAAATCATCTTTCAATACACAACAAATCAAACTTCAAATCCAACGCGTTCAAAAGAACGATTAATCTACGACATAGATCTTCAAATTTAAAAAAAAAAAAATTACAGAAATTAGCAGTAAAGCCGTTTCAATTAACGATGAATTGAATCGAATTAGGCGAAAAAATATGTTGAGATGCAAGAAGAAGATTAATTACCCGGAAGAAGCCGCCCGACATTTTCTAGGGTTTTGAGAAATTGATAATTGGGGATAATAGAAAAAGTTGATATAGTGAAGAGTCTTAAGACGCCGATATTCCGATTTTAGTACTCCTCCAATTTCCTATTTCCCTTCTTTCCTTTTTTTTTTTTCACCCAAATTTGACTATCTTACTTTTTTATTTTCTTTTAATGGTAAGTTTTGTTTATTTTTTATTAATTATTATCTTCTTAAAAATCAACAACTCCTATTAATTTATATATCACAAAATCTCATTGAAGACAGCACGTGGTAGCATGGGGTTGCGCTTGGTAGGGAGGTCTGCGGATCGATCCCCCACAACTGCGATTGAGAGGGGTTTAAATACCGTAATCCTTGGACACGCCCCGAAATCCGGATTAGTCGGCCCAATGTGGTTTGGATTACCGGATGGTTTAGACCAAAAAAAAAAACAAAATCTCATTGAAGACAGCACGTATCTGTCACTGTGGAGTGACGGAAAGTAGTGCCCCCATCTTGTCCCCACTATCCGTTTTATGAGTGGCATTACCCGTCACTTGCTCCGACCCGTCTTCAGCAAGACTAACTGTTTATATATTCTTTATTCATTATGCATTCTTTTTTCTTTTTTGTGAGGAAAAGCGGATACAAACATCCAAATAAGAAAGAGAAACAAACAACACAGAAAAATAAAAATAAAAATAAAAATAAAAATAAACACATGCGACAAACTAAAGCTAAGCCGAATAAAACGGAACCACACTAGGCAAAGAGACGCCCCCAACATCTTGCTCCATGAGTCGGAAAAACTAATCTGCTACATTTGACAAATCATAGGTGACCAATTGTTGAGCTTGTGATACCCCCTAATTCGTTAACCAGTCCGCGCACGAATTTGCTTCTCGATAAATGTGATGCAACTCAACCTTCCATGGGTTATCTCGGATAAAAGCTAGGCAAATTTGTACCATATGAGAATGGGTCGTAGGGAAGGACAGTTTAGCATCTATCAGTGTACAAACAACCTTTGAATCCGTCTGAATAATCAAATGAGTAATACGTTTTTCCGACGCAATTATCAAGCCCATCCTCAAGGCCATAATTTTAGCTCAAGTAACTATGGGTGGGCATAATCCGGTCCAGACCGGAAAAATAGACCGGTCCGGACCGAAATCTAGTGGACCGGAACCGGAATTAAAAATTCCGGTCCGGTCTCCGGTCCACCATTTTACAAGATTCCGGTTTCCGGTCCGGTCCGGTCCGGGACCGGTATTTTCCGGTTTGGACCGGAATGCCCGAAATTATTGTTATTTGCATTTTTTTCTTAAAATTGTATTTTTATTCCGGTCCAATGGACCGGAATTTTTGGACCGGAATTTTTTGGACCGGAATTCTTGGACCGGAATTTTTCCGGTTCGGAATTTTTGTAACCCGGTCCATGAATTTTGTCGATTCCGGTTCCGGTCCGGTTTTGGACTGATGCCCACCCCTACGAGTAACCGTCGCTAACCCAAGTTTTTCCGCATACGCACCTATTAACCGACCCGCTGAATCTCGAAAGAGTCCACCCGCACCTGACAAGCCTGAATTGCCTTTCGACGCTCCATCAATGTTCAAGTGATTTAACCCGTTGGCGGAGAACAGAGATTTCTTGATGACTGCCCACCTTAGAAAGAGACCCAATTTCAGTCGATTCTTTAGCATGTAAAACATCCCACTTAAGGGTGTTCAGAATAAACCGAACTACAATAACCAAACCGAAAAACCAAAATTTTTTAAAGTTCGGTTAACCGAACCGTTTCGACAAGGCGGTTCTCTGAACCGAACCGTTAACTTTATTATGGAAAAGGTTCGGTTAAGGTTCATGTTTTTAGAAAACCGGTTAACCGAACCGAACCGTTTCACAAAAAATTAAAATATTATATAGAAAACTGTTATTCGTTTAATTTTCTTAGTGTATCCACATTTAAAATTTCTTAAATTGATTAATGTTAAAGTTTAGCTAATTAACTTTTTTGTTGGGCATAATATATAATGAAAATTTAATCAAACTATTAGAAAAAATTAACAAAAATTGAGAAAAAAAAGTATATATAGAACAATTATAGGTTAACCGGTAACCAAACCGCTAATAACCGTTTAAAGTGGTTAACTGAACCGTTTATAACCGTTAGAAACGGTACGGTTTAGGTTCGTAGTTCTGCCGAACTGAACCGTGTGCGAACCGAATTAAATTAGAGGTTCGGTGAACCGAATCGCGAATGAACACCCATACTCCTAATGATCCAACGTTATCGTAATTGCTAAATCTTGGGCATTTTGTCCATAATATTCCAGAAGTGTCTTTCATCTTGAAAAATAATTAAAAAATTGTTCACCATTTTCTCTCTCTCTAGCTTTTCACCTTTTAATTCTCTCCGTTAATTTCTCAACAATCACCGCTGTTACCACCCTTTTTACCACCGCCGTCAACCACCCTTTTTCCTCAATTACCACCACCATTCCACTACCAGCCACCCAGTCGCGCCACCACTCGGAGACTCAGCCGCCTCCCTTGCGAGACCGGCCACGTGTTCTCCTCGCCCTCAGAAACCAACATCTGTCGCCATCCATATACCATATCCTTAAGCGTCGGTCACCCACACACGCCATCGTCCTCCACCCAAACCGCCAATCTTCCACAACCAAACAATCAGTCAACTAATATCTAACATTAGAAAATCAAAACTCTAACCAAAACATAAAAAAAAACTTTCAAAAACATGATACAAAACATTAATCTACTTAATAATTTACAAATACAGAATTAAATTCATGTTTTAATTTCAAATTAACATTTGTAGTTCATAAAATTTGATTATTCTAAAAGGTTGGATGGTTAGGGTTATGCTGAAAAATTCGAGAAATTGGCTTTTTTTTTCTTTTTTAATTCTCTCTTGTTTTTTTCTCTTGTTTCTCTAAGTGGAGTGAGATATGAGAGGGGTATACTCGGAATAAATGAGAAAAATGCACGTGATTAAGTAAATTGGTGTGCAGAATTTAGAAAACCCCTTCTTTATTACCCCGATTTGTAAATATCGTCGACGTTTTCATTCCAAAAGACGATAATGCCCTTTGCATAATTACACTATTTTCTCTCTCTAAACAATTTTCTCTCAAATTCTGCTAAAAACCAACTACATTTCGATCTCTCATTGCATTAAACCACTTAAAAGATGTTAGAAATTAACGCACATCGACTAGAAAACTTAAATAAATTTAAAAAATCGGCATATAAACGTATTAAACACGGTTTTTTTTTTAAAAAAAATGAACTAGCTCATGAACTAAATGTTGAGATTCAACTATCGACCATGGACCAAACGTTGAAAACCAACGTTTGTCATGGTCCAAACGTGGCAAACCAATGTGGCCGTGGTCCAAACGTTGGAATCCCACGTTTGGCCACGGAGAATTAACCAAATAATGAAGCGATTACGTTGGTTTCCAATGTTTGGTCCATGGCTGAACGTTAGATCTCAAAGTTTGGTCCATGGTTCAACTTTGGGGGTACAAATTTCAGATTTACGCAGAAAAATTACAATATTTGTTATTACTAAGTCAATACGTGACGTAAATCAATTATCGAAAAGATTTAACGGTGCGCAAACAAAAAATAATTAATCAAATAATGAAGCGATTATGTTGTTTAAGTACCGGTGATTCGAGATCCGTCGTGTTGTTAATTGTTGTTTTTTTTTAATTTAGTTGAAGTTGAAAGGAAGATTTTTAGAGAGAGAAAGTGTTGGATGAGTTAAAGGGCAGTTATCGTCTTTTTTTTTAAAAACGTCGTCGATATTTATTAAAACGTCGTCGATATAAATCAGTCCCCTTTATTACTTTCTCTCCCTCATAAACTTCACAACTTACAATACTTTATTGTACTTTATTCCTTCTTTCTTCCCCTTTCTTATTTTTTTTGCCCCCAAAAAAATGGGAAGATAATTAGAACTTGGAGGGAGTGTGAGAGATTGGGAGTTTGGGACTGGGATGTTGTAACACCCTCATACCCCCAAGTGCCTTACCAAGACCACTTAAAGCATGGGAGAGCTACCATCTCGGTTACCCGAGGCAAGGTATATCAAATAGACAATAAAGAAACATACTTTATTAAATATGTTTAACGTGATACAAGTCCAAACCAAAACTGATAAAGAAAATACAAATGTTCCTCAAAACTTTCAAATCAACTAAATCAATGTAAAAGAATGCATGTTTTGACACAGCTGAAGACTTCTAAACAGCTCGTGATGACTCAACCCAGCTATCCCATGCGCATCAACTCATACTGATGTATCACTTTCATATATACTTTTATAGCCCCCTTTATACCATTTTACATACCGTTTCGTGCCTATTATACCTTTTATATGCTTTATTTCAATGAATTGTAAATCTGTAGCTATTTTGTGTTTTGATGCGAAATGACTCGTTATGAGTATGATCAAGCTAAGATTAGCATGGCGGAGACGGCATAGAAGAATACACGAAGCATGGCACGGGAAACGAGGAATCACGAAGACTAGAAGTGAAAGAAGAGAAGAAATGGCCTGTGAAGCAAGTTCCTCGATCGAGTCTTCACGACTCGATCGTCGAGGTGTCTGTCCTCGATCGAGTCACCCTCGACTCGATCGAGGATCCCTCTCAGCGGGCTTATTTCCGAATTTCCTAAAACGTTAATCTTTTGTTATAAATTAAAGACTCGTGTTTTATTGTTAGACTACGTTATATTTTGCTTGGATACTGCTGGAAAACTCTCTAGAACCCTAATCTTTCCCTTGTATGGTACTAATCTTTCCTCATTAATTAATCCTTGATTGTTTATGTTCATTAATTATTGTTTTATGCTTTCAATCATGTTTCCATCTTTAATCAATATTGTTGTAGTTATTATAATTATGAGTAGCTAATCCTCTCATCTAGGATGAAGGGAATCTAGGTTAATCAAAAGGGAAAATTAATTAGTTGCTATTGATATCGTTAAAGTTGTTGTTTGATTATTGTAATTCTTCTAGTTAATCAACTTAAGGCCCGAGTTATTAATTAGTGTAGCAAATTGATCATATCGATAGGGTTAGAATTAATATAGGTGCGATAATAATCAAATAGATTTATCTAATTATAGCGACCGCATGTTAGAATCGATCTAAAGGGCATAATTGAGTCGACCGATCTTATGACCTTAAACAACTTGATAGATTTAGCAATTGATTGAATATCCCGATGATTGACCTAGTGAACCGTAAATCCTAGACTCTTAATAATATCGTTTAAACCTTCATTTAATTACTTGCAATTAGTTTAATAGAATCAAAACAAACAAACCCCCAGAAATCGGTTACTTCTAGACAACTTAAATACTCTTAGACTTAGCTTTTACCGCTCTCCTGTGGATTCGATACTGTCTTCTTGCTAGCTATTCTTGTTAGTCCTGAGATAGTTTTACTTTGATTTGATAATACGACTTTAGCCACATCAAATTTGGCGCGTTTCGGGAGGCAACAATTGTTTAGTCTTTTTGTGTTTATTTTGTCTTTTTGTCTCGGGAACCCGGTTCCTTGAGACCGTTCTCACACTTTCTTGTTAGTTCCGTTTATGCCCGGGTCTAACAGTCCGAGATTATTCCTTTTAATCCCGAGCCCGAGCGGACTTTTCGCTACGAGACGGAAATTTAATCAAGAAGTGGGTCAAGTAGAAGACTTGAGTATACTTGACGTCGGGAACGGCGAGCTCCATTTGAGTCACCGATCGGTCCTACGATTTGGAAGAGGACGAAATTCTTATTCACGACATTCCGTTATCACCGAAATTCCCAAAGCTCCCATCATGCCTACTTTAGCCGGTCACTCGAGCCGACCTTAGCTTCTATCCCACAAGGATTTAAGGCGCCCACTACTACCAATGGAACATTCGAGATTCGGCCATCTTATATCAATTTGGTGGAACGAAATATGTTTGGAGGGACATTCTTGAGGATCTGCGACGCATATGGAGAAATTTGTCACCCCTCTTTGCATTCTATTCCATTAACATTTGGAGTGACACAAGATCAGTGAAGCAAGTACTCTTTCCTTTCTCTCCGAAAGATGGAGCCTTTGAGTGGTTGAGAGATATGGATATGGATCTTGAGGGAGTTCTGATGGAATTCCTTGGCCCTTGCTTTCTACAAGAGGTACTTCCCACCTCAGAAGACTAATGCCTTGAGGAATCAAATTACTAGTTTCAAGCAAGGACCTACTGAAGATTTGAATGAAGCTTGGACTCGCTTCAAGCGTTTAGTTCGATCAGTTCCCCATCACGGTTTCCAAAAGTGGTTCCTTTGCAACCAGTTTTACAACGGGTTGTTTGACGATCATCGTGCCCTTTTGGATTCATCTGCTAATGGGAGGTTTCAAGATAACACTAATGATGGTGACGCGTGGAAGTTGATTGATCAGATTGCTACCCATATCGCCAGGTATGGAAATCCTAGGGGAAGCACGCGGGGTACTGGAGTTGATAGTGCTTTGGCGGCACAGCTAGAGACTATTTCTGCCCAGATTGCTGAGATAAAGACTACCTAATCATTGGGTAGCAAAGAGAGAGTTCATGCTATGAGTCAGCAAGTAGAGGAGACTTGTGCTAGATGCGGTTTGGATGGTCACAGTGCAGCTGATTGTATGAGCACATTTGAGCAGGTTAATGCCTTTCAGGCTTACAGACAAGGTGTACAAGGTACACCTTTCTCCAACTTTTACAATGAAAGAACGAAGGAACATCCGTTCCTTCAATGGTCTAGCCAGAATGTGCAAAACCCGCAGCAGTCACAACCGCAAAAGCATCCTTATATCCCTCCCAACAATCGCGGTAATCAGCAACAAGGGGGGTATCAAAGGCAAAATCAAGGAGGCCAGCAGTTCAACAATCAATATCAGCAGCCTCCTCAGCAAACTCCTCAACAAACTCCTCAACAAGCTCCGAATAATGATATGGCTGAGTTGCGCAACCTTTTGCAACAAACTTTGACGATGCAGCAGAAGCAGACGGCTCAAATTTCTGAGCTAATTGCCCATAACAAGATGCTAGATACTCAAGTGGCTCAGATGGCACTTCAAAACCCATCAAAACAGGCCATAGGTCTTCCTCCTCAAGGTAAACAAGCTCATGAGCAAGCTAATGTTATTCAGCTGAGGAGCGGTACTTCTTACGTGAATCCCGACCTACAAAGCCTTGAGAAAGATGTGCCCATTACTGTTGATGAAGCCCCTTATATGCATCCCAAAGGATTGGGTAATTTGGAGCTTAGTGATGATGAGAAAGAGCCTGACGAAGTTGAAACACGAGCTAACGATAAAAGTAAAAAAGACGAAGAAGCTGAATCTGCAAAGGTTCCTCGATCGAGTCACATGCAACTCGATCGAGGATCCACCCAGCTCGATCGAGTCACACCTGACTCGATCGAGGATCCAAAATTGACAGCCGACGGTGTTTCAAAAGTTGTTTCTAAGGATAAGCAAGCCGAGCCCATAATTATTTCACTACCTTTTCCTCATCGACAACAAAAATCCAAGCTGGATAAGCAGTTCGGTAAGTTTATGGAGGTCGTGAAGAATCTACAGGTAAGTGTCCCTTTTACTGAATTAATTACTCAAGTGCCGGCTTATGCGAAATTCATGAAGGAGATTTTGACAAGGAAGAGATCCTTTGACGCGGTGGAAACTATTGCTTACACTCGAAGTGCAGTGCCATGTTGTCAATTAACTCACCACCGAAATTAAAGGAATCCAGGAAGTTTTTCTATCCCTTGTCAAATTGGTCATCTTTCTATTAGTAAAGCTCTTTGTGATTTAGGAGCTAGTGTGAGCGTCATGCCGTATTCTATTTGTAAGAAATTAAATATGGGTCCGTTGACAGTTACTAATATGACATTGCATATGGCCGATAGAACTGTTAAGCACCCATTGGGTGTGTTAGAGGACGTTCCCGTTCGAATTGGGAAGTTTTTCATCCCCGTTGATTTTGTTGTCATGGACATGGCTGAAGACAACCAAATCCCTATCATCTTGGGCAGACCGTTCTTACATCTCGGGGCGGTTATAGATGTTAGGCAAGGGAGACTGACCTTAGCTGTGGGGGATGATATGATTGTTTTTAACTTAGAAAAAGCATTTAAAAACCCCATGATAGAAGAGACTTGTCATAGTATAGATGTTGTTGATTTTAATATTGATGAGTGTCTTCCTATGTGTTTTGACAGGGATCCTCTGGAGATTGCTCTGGTTTCAGATCCAGCTGATTAGACGGGTTCATGGAGTCCAGAAGTTCATCAGATTGAGAGGCTTCTAACTGGAGAGGAATGCCTCCATCAAAGGGTATACAGTTTGGGTACTACAGCTAAGGTAACTGAGGTAAAAAAGCCTGAATTAAAACCTCTTCCCTCTCATCTTAAGTATGAATTTCTTGATGATTGTGAAATGAACCCAGTGATCGTCAATGCTAGCCTAACTGAAGGTCAACTATCTGCTTTGTTGACTGTTTTGAGAACTCATAAAAAGGCAATTGGGTATAGCATTGATGATCTCAAAGGTATTAGTCCTGACTTTTGTATGCATAGAATTCATTTGGAAGAGGGCCACAAGCCTTATGCGCAAGGTCAGGGACGACTAAACCCTCAAATGCAGGAGGTGGTAAGAAAAGAGGTACATAAATTACTTGATGCTGGTATTATTTTCTCTATTTCTGATTCTAAATGGGTCAGTCCTGTCCAAGTTGTACCTAAGAAGGGAGGTACTACAGTAGTAAAGAATGATAAGAATGAATTGATTGCTACTAGACTTGTTACAGGGTGGAGGATGTGCATTGACTATATGAAGTTGAACACGGCCACTAAAAAGGACCACTTCCCACTTCCTTACATTGACCAAATGTTAGAGAGATAAGCATGTCATAGTTATTTCTGTTACCTAGATGGCTACTCCGGTTTCTTTCAGATACCCATTCATCCTGAGGATCAGGAAAAGACCACTTTCACTTGTCCGTATGGTGTATTTGCTTATAGGAGGATGCCCTTTGGTTTATGTAATGCTCCTGCTACCTTTCAGCGTTGTATGATGGCCATATTTTCTGATCACATAGAGCCTATCATGGAAGTCTTTATGGATGATTTCAGTGTATATGGTACTGATTTTGATATTTGTTTGAGAAACTTGACTAAGGTTTTGCAGCGCTGTGAGGAGAGCAACCTTGTTCTCAACTGGTAGAAGTGCCACTTCATGGTTACTGAAGGGGTGGTACTCGGTCATTTGGTGTCAGGTAAGGGTATCCAAGTGGACAAGGCTAAGGTTGAGGTAATTGAGCAACTCCCGTACCCGGTTAATGTTAAAAGTGTGCGTAGTTTTCTTGGTCATGCAGGGTTCTATCGCCGCTTTATTAAGGATTTTTCTAAAATTGCTCAACCTCTAACTCAGCTTCTTCATAAAGATGCTCCTTTTGTGTTTACTGACAAGTGTATTCAAGCCTTTGACAGGATCAAACAAGCACTTATCTCAGCTCCCATAATCGGATCGCCGGATTGGAGCCTTCCTTTTGAGATTATGTGCGATGCCAGTGACTATGCCGTTGGAGCTGTTTTAGGGCAGCGGAAGGACAAGGTGTTACATGCCATTTACTATGCAAGCAAGACTCTCGATGATGCCCAAATCAACTATGCTACTACAGAGAAGGAGCTTCTTGCAGTTGTCTATTCATTAGACAAATTTAGAGCTTATCTTGTTGGTTCTAAAGTTATTATACATACTGACCATGCAACTTTAAAGTATCTTTTAACCAAACAAGAGGCTAAACCTAGACTTATTAGATGGATTTTATTGTTACAAGAATTTGATTTAGAAATTCGTGATAAGTCTGGTGCTGAAAATGTTGTTGCAGATCATTTGTCCAGATTGCGATTTTCAGGAAGAGAGATTTTGCCCATTGATGACTCTTTTCCGGATGACTAGCTGTTAGCTGTAGCTGCAAATACTTCGTGGTTTGCAGATTATGCCAATTATTTGGTAGGAGGTATGCTTCCTCCTGATCTTTCTTATCAGCAGAAGAAGAGGTTTTTGCATGACGTGAAGAGGTACTTCTGGGACGATCCCTATCTGTTCCGAGAGTGTGCCGATGGTATATACAGACGATGTATCCCAGAGGGTGAGGTACGTGCCATCCTTTCTAATTGTCACTCTTCTTCATATGGTGGTCACCATGGTCCTTCTAGGACATTTGCTAATAAGGTAATGCAATCGGGTTTTTATTGGCCTACTATCTTGAAGGATGCTACTACTTTTGTCCGTTCTTGTGATGCATGTCAAAGGATGGGCAATATCTCGCAAAGGCATGAGATGCCTCAAACTGGAATCTCCGAAGTAGAGATTTTTGACGTTTGGGGCATTGATTACCAAGGGCCGTTCCCTACATCTTTTGGGAACCAATACATATTAATAGCTGTAGATTATGTTTCTAAATGGGTGGAGGCAATTGCCACCCCCACTTGTGATGTTAAATCTGTTGTTAAGCTGTTTCAGAAGACTATCTTTCCACGGTTTGGAGTGCCTCACGCAGTGATCAGTGATGAAGGCAAGCATTTCAATGAGCGTCATCTTAATTCTCTCTTGAAGAAATATGGCGTTACACACCGCGGAGGATTGGCTTATCATCCTCAAACCAGTGGACAAGTAGAGATTTCCAACAGAGAGCTGAAACAGATCTTGGAGAAGGTAGTAAGCAAGAACAAAAAGGATTGGAGTCGGAAGCTCGATGATACTTTGTGGGCTTACCGTACTGCTTTCAAAACACCGATTGGAACCTCACCTTACCGACTTGTCTATGGCAAGTCCTGTCATTTACCTGTGGAGCTTGAGTACAAGGCTATGTGGGCCATAAAGGAGCTGAATATGGATCCCTCACTGGCGGGTGAGAAACGACTGATGCAGTTGAATGAGCTTGATGAATTTCGACTGCATGCCTATGATAGTGCTCAAGTATACAAGGAGCGTGTTGGGGTTGGTGTCCTTAACAGTTAGTGCAAGGACTTATAAACCTCTAAAAGGATCAAAGGGCATACTTTGGTATTATTATCAGTTGATCCACGTTTATCAATAACGGTTGGCTTGCTAGATAAGTTTGACGTTATTGTCATACAGATGGCGGTGATCAACTGGTCCCTAAAAGTCACACCTATAGGATACGTTCGAGAGATGTGACAGTATGAAAATACTGTCATGTAGATGCCAAAATTGACTAACCGGTTAGTCGAGTTATTTGACTAGTAATTAGTCAAATATGTGATGTTGAGATATTATATTTAATACGGATTAAATATCATGGGCTAAAGCGAATTAACCTGTTAATTCGTAAAATTAAATATACGTGATTTATATTTAATTAAATGTATATTAAAATAAATTATACAATTTTGTTTTGTCGGACACGTATTAATAATTCAGCTAACTCGTATTATTAGCTGATGCCTTAATTTCCGATAACCGATAATGATTTTATAATATAAACCCGTCATATACATTTTAGCGATTTTGCGAACCAGACCATGAGCCAAGACTAAAAGGAAGTGGAAGCCCACTTCCCTAGGTAGCCCATGGCCGGCCGAGTGAGAGGGAACAAAAGGGAGGGTTTCTCCTCCCTTCTAACCTAATCAAAAACATTTGTAAAAAACTAGGGTTTCGAGAGGGCATTTTTCTCTGTAGAAACCGAGATCTCACATCTCAAGCAAACTCACATCAGTTCTCCCTATATTGCAAGGCAATCGGAGAACACTGTTCTAGCACAAGGGCATATCTCGGACAAGGTCTTGGGTGCAACAATTAGGAGGGAATCTGGTTTGATTTCTGTTCTTTACGCCGTTCATCAAGGACCCGAGGTTGATTTCTTGTTCCTTATCGTTTTTATGTTTTATGACTATATTCACATGTATATTTTACGTTATAGTCCTACAATTAAAGGGGTAGTATACGGATATTAACCCACAAGTGGTATCAGAGCGAGGCCACGTAAATTTTATATATGTGTTTTTCATAAAACGGTTTTTTGATACGATGTTTTGTGCTTCGAATTCCGTGCCATGTATACACGGCAGATTTTTTTTAAAAACCGTGTCATGTATTACACGGTAATTTCATGTTTTTTCGATTTGGTTTTTGCATATTGTTGTTTTATACGGAGATTATAACAATATGTCATGTTTTGTAAATTGTCAAATTTGTTTTGATGCAATTTTGATCGAATTTGCAATTGTTTTTGTCTCGAAATTTGTTTTCACGAGGGTTTTGGTTTTTCCAGAGGTTTTCAGCCACTTTTGCATTCGATCGAGCGTATTTCTACTCGATCGAGTCTTTATTTTGTCTTGTTTTTGATCGATCGAGTCCCTATTGTACTCGATCGACCCATCTCAAAACCTTTTTGCTCGATCGAGTCCTTCTTTGTACTCGATCGACACCTTTCAAAACCCCCCTCCGCTCGATCGAGTTGTCCTCGTACTCGATCGAGTAGTTTTGTTGATATAGGCACTCGATCGACCACCAGTTTAGTCGATCGAGCACCTCCTGATTAGCATACCCCTCGATCGACTTGCGATTCGGTCGATCGAGCCTGTAGTTCCTCGATCGAGCACTTATGTCCCTGGATCGAGGGATTTAATCTTTAATGACTTTGAAAATTTGTTTCTTTTGATTTAAATTTTATTTTGGCTTCAATATGTACTTTATACGGATATAGTACACTCGCTTAGTAGTGAATCGGTTCACTCACGTACCATATAGTTGTTTTAAAGCGTCTTTAAAATGACGGATTATAATGGATTAAAATTAAATGATAGAAGCGGTTTTATCACACGAATTTTAATCATTAAAAGGTGGTTTGGATAAATTTAACATAATTACGGAATTATGTCATGAATAAATTTGTTTTGTTTTTAGTTGATGCATTTTATTTATCGTTAATTTATGAATGCCGTGAATGCTTTTTAATTACGTATTTAATTTTTACAAGCGATTGTAACTTAGTGTGGCCTTAGTAGAACGTGTTACCGTAATGATGGAACACGGTCTTGGTTGTATTTTGAGATCTTGTATCTCCGTTTTTTTTTTTTTTCACTTGTAATTCAGTTTTAATTAGAATGTAAATAGGTTTATATTTTGTAATTTTAATTGTAATTTTTGAGAAGACTAAAGATGGAGACCGGATGCTCACTCCCGCTACTTGGATCAAGATGGAACATCAAGACAAGCTTTTCGGGTCCAACGGTGGATTCCAAAGTTGTATTATGTTCTTACACTAGGATAGGCCACACTAGGAAAATTTTATTTACGTTTTTGCATTCCTTTATTTATTTTTCGCAACGATAATTTGCATCATATTCCGCCTAAAAACCAAACCACCTAATTATTGCATGGCCGACACATATAGAGGTCACGAGTTAGTTTTCATTGACATTCTCATGTCACACGTTTTAAGCCATCATCCAAATAAATTCATTCACGACAGACGCTAGTTATTCGTTCACTTAAAATGAATTATAATTTTGTTTGATGGGATCTTCCTCGTATAAACCAAAATTGAGAACGGTCTTTATAGGTCAAACTCCAATGAGTCCCTTCTTCGTCGGTAGGCATACTATGACCCCTTCTACGTCGGGTAAGTTGGAACCGATTGACCTATTTTATCTCAACACTATGTCACTCGTACGATCCTGTGATCATGGTGGACTATAGATAGGATTTACGGAAATCTATCGACCAAGAGTTCTTCCGGAAGAATTAGCTAAACAGTTGGCTTATCAATTTCTTTGAAATTGAGTCTTGGGATCACTTGTATCATTCTTGAGGGAGATCAATTATGCAAGTGTGAGAGTCTACATGTTTAAAATGAATTTTAAAATAGACTTAAATCACCTCGATGAGTTGCTTATTTCGTCTTGTTTTTCTTTCTTTTTCAGTGTAGATCACGTTTTAAATCGCTAAACATCAAATGGTGGTTCAAGTGATAACCCAATGCCAAGTGCCACATTGGACCGTGAGTCCTGGCTTAGGATCTTCATGAGTCAGATGAATCAGTCCACTCGACTGAAGAATGACGGATCCAACTTCGCGGACTGGGAGGCAGCATTACGGAATGCTGCCGCTGCTGACGGAAAGCTCAAATATCTACTTGAGCCCATGCCGCCACACCCAGTTCCCACGGCTGGAGCTAACGAGATCGCTACTTATAACGATTTCGTCATGGAAGCGGGTGCGATTAAAAACGTGCTCATTTTTGCAATGGAACCCAATTTGCAGAAACGCTTCATAGCCCAAGGTGCAAACAAGATTTTCACCACGCTCACTAAGGAATTCTCGAAAGCACCGAGAATCGTGACCTATGAGCATACCACTCGCTTCTTTGATGCGAGACTCCAGAAGGGCCAACCGGTTAGCCCACACATTCTCAGCATGATTGAGAATGTCGAGAAACTGGAGACCTTTAACTGTAACATCAGCGAGAATATTGTTATCGACCGTATTCTTCACTCACTCCACGATGGTTATTCGCAATTCAGAGCGAATTACTATATGAATGATTTGAAGAAAACTCCCCATGAATTGCACTCCCTCCTCGTATGGACCGAGAAGGACATGAAGTGCGGTGGGAGCTCAAACAGGATATTCTCGTTGTGTCAAACAAAGGGAAAGGTAAGGGCAAAGCTCCGGCAAACCTAACAGTAGGTAAGGCGAAGTTCAAGAAGTCGGGTTCAGGTAAGAGTGGTCCTGGTGAGGCGAGTAACTCATCAGGCATGACAAAGAGCAAGAGTGAAAACATGGAATGCCATCATTGCCACAAGACTGGGCATTGGAGACGCACATGTCCTGTTTATCATGAGGACTTAAAGGCAGGTCGTGTTAAACCTGTTGGTATGTCTTCTCTCTCTTCTACTTTTATTCATATGATTGAGATTAACCACGCAAGTTACGGAACTTGGGTACTTGATCTTGGTTGTGGCTCTCATCTGTGTAATCATGTGCGGGGGCTCGAAACATCGAACCCCTCGTAAAGGGTGAGGTGGACTGCGTGTTGGGAATGGAGCAAGAGTAGCCGACATCTCCAAGGGGACATATGTGATCCAGCTTCCAAGCGGATTTGAGTTGTCATTATATGATTGCTATTATGTACCCAGTCTTTCCAAAAACATTATTTCGTTTTGCGCTTGATAAACTTGGTTTTTCATTTGTAATAGAGAATAATTCTTGCATTTTCTCATTACACAATATGATTTATGGCAAGGCGGTCTCCATGAATGGAATTTATGTTTTAGATCAGACCAACGAAATATTACACGTAATGAATAAAAAGTTAAAGGTTGGTGACAAAGATCAAACGTATCTATGGCACTGCCGTATGGGACACATTAATGAGAAACGCGTAAAACAGCTCATCAAGAATGGAGCTATCTCGGCCTTTGATTTTCAATCATTTGGCACGTGTGAATCATGTCTCATCGGTAAGATGACTCGGATTTCCTTCAAAGGTGTTGGAATGCGCGCTGCTGACCTATTAGGGCTCATACACACGGATGTATGTGGTCCTATGTCAATCACCGCACGAGAAGGCTATAGGTATTTTATCACTTTCACGGACGATTTGAGTAGATATGGCTATGTCTACTTAATGAAGCACAAAAGTGAATCCTTTGAGAAATTCAAGGAATACCAAAATAGGGTGCAGAACCTGTTGGGTAGAAAGATAATAACACTGCGTTCGGATCGTGGTGGCGAGTATCTTTCTCACGAGTTTGATCAACACCGAAGGATCGTGGGATTGCCCTACGGTTAACTCCACTGGAACACCTCGGATGAATGGTGTGTCCGAACGGAGAAATCGAACACTACTTGATATGGTTCGATCCATGATGAGTCACACGGTTTTACCTGATTCATTGTGGGGTTATGCTCTTATGTCAGCCGCTCTAATACTTAACCGAAGTCCGTCTAAAGCTGTTGACAAGACTCCATATGAACTATGGAAGGGAACGGTCCCTAACTTGTCCTTTATACGGGTTTGGGGCTGCGAGGCTTATGTCAAGTGGAGACACGAGGATAAGCTCGGCCCGCGATCGGTCAAGACATACTTTATAGGTTATCCTAAAGGATCACGTGGTCATTACTTTTATTCGCCAACCGAACAACGCGTTTTTGTTGCGGCCAGTGCGACATTCTTAGAGAAGGAATTTCTCGAGAATGCAAAGAGTGATAGAACCTTCGACCTGTCGGAGATTCCAGAACCAAACACCGAGCAACCATTGGAGGAACAAATTCCTTCAATCCCGGCTGCGGTGAATATTCCTGAGGAACCTAGGAGGTCGGGAAGAGTCTCTATTCCTCCGGACAGATACATCGGTATGGTCGAGGAACATGACATAGATGACGTTCTACTCTTAACGAGTAGTGAACCCGCAACCTATAAAGGTGCCATGACCGATTCGACTCAAAGCTATGGCTTGAGGCCATGCAATCCGAGATGGACTCCATGTATGAGAACAACGTGTGGGATCTTGTTGACTTACCGGCTAAGGTTCGTCCCCTTCAATGCAAATGGCTTTACAAGATAAAGCATTCTGTGGAAGGTCAAGATATCTACAAAGCACGACTAGTTGCTAAAGGTTTCACCCAAGTGCCAGGTTTGCACTACGATGAGATTTTTGCACCCGTAGTTATCTTTGCGTTCCATTCGGATTATCTTAGCGATCGCCGCTTTTCATGACTATGAAATTTGGCAAATGGATGTGAAAACCGCCTTCTTAAACGGCTTTTTGGAGGAAGAGTTGTACATGGTACAACCCGAAGGTTTCATCGATCCAGTACATCCTAAGAAAGTGTGCAAGCTTAAGCGTTCCATTTATGGACTTAAGCAAGCATCAAGGAGTTGGAATCATCGCTTCGACCAAGTGATAAAAGAAAATGGATTCATTCGATCGGTCGAGGAACCATGTCTATATATCAAGTCGAGTGGGAGCAAGATTGTCTTCCTAATATTGTATGTTGACGACATACTCCTGATTGGGAATGACATACCTCTCTTAACTTCGGTGAAAGTATGGTTGAAAAACCATTTCCAGATGAAAGATCTGGGAGAGGCACAGAGAATTCTAGGCATCCGTATCTATCGAGATAGATCACGACGGATGTTATCTCTCAGTCAGGAGTCTTACATAGACAAAGTCCTAGAGAGATTCAGTATGACTAACTCCAAGAAGGGGTTCCTTCCTATGGCTCCAGGGGTGCATTTGAGCAAGTCTCAGGCACCAGAGACACCGGAAGAGAAAGAGCGCATGACACGGATTCCTTATGCTTCGGCAATAGGATCAATCATGTATGCCATGATATGCACACGTCCAGACGTGGCATATGCATTGAGTATGACAAGTCGATTCCAACAGCAACCAGGTGAACCACATTGGTTGGCTGTCAAGAACATTCTTAAGTACCTACGGAGGACTAAAGATTGGGCTTTGACTTATGGAGGCGAACAAAAGCTATGCGCAGACCCGGTTCTGCAGATGCTAGCTTCCAAACGGATCGTGATGACTCGAAATCTCGGTCGGGATTCGTTTTTACTCTTAATGGCGCTATGATCACTGGAAGAGTTCGAAACAAACTGTTACAAAGAGATTCTACGACCGAGTCCGAGTACTATGCCGCGTCGAAGCAACAAAGGAAGCGATATGGATGCGTCAATTCTTACATGGGCTCTCTGTAGTGCCTAGTTCGAATGACCCGATCACCATCTATTGCGACAATAGTGGTGCCATCTTCCAAGCTAAGGAGCCAAAGTCTAGCAACAAATCTAGACATGTACAACGGAAAGCTCATCTAATCAGGGATTACGTGGAGCAAAAGGAAGTAGTGATAGAAAAGATTGCTACTGAGATGATAACATAGCGAGATCCTCTCACTAAAGCATTACGACAAGATAAGCATGAAGGGCACGTAAATTCCATGGGAATCAAACGTGTTCCTGAGTTGTAGTACTCTTTTATGGATCAGATTCATTCTCCTTTTGTACTCTATACGACATCATCGTTTTGATATTTTATATATATATTTTGTTTTTCATGTGGAATTGTACGACAATTTTGAACACCACAAAGTGAACTGAACAAACATCATATCTTGTTAGTCCTTAATTGCCCAAAGTGAACTGAACAAACATCATATCTTGTTAGTCCTTAATCGAAACAAACTGTTACAGCAGATTCTACGACTGAGTCCGAGTACTATGCCGCGTCTGAAGCAACAAAGGAAGCGATATGGATGCGTCAATTCTTACATGGGCTCTCTGTAGTGCCTAGTTCGAATGACCCGATCACCATCTATTGCGACAATAGTGGTGCCATCTTCCAAGCTAAGGAGCCAAAGTCTAGCAACAAATCTAGACATGTACAACGGAAAGCTCATCTAATCCGGGATTACGTGGAGCAAAAGGAAGTAGTGATAGAAAAGATTGCTACAGATGATAACATAGCAGATCCTCTCACTAAAGCATTACGACAAGATAAGCATGAAGGGCACGTAAATTCCATGGGAATCAAACGTGTTCCTGAGTTGTAGTACTCTTTTATGGATCAGATTCATTCTCCTTTTGTACTCTATACGACATCATCGTTTTGATATTTTATATATATATTTTGTTTTTCATGTGGAATTGTACGACAATTTTGAACACCACAAAGTGAACTGAACAAACATCATATCTTGTTAGTCCTTAATTGCCCAAAGTGAACTGAACAAACATCATATCTATTGCGACAATTTTGAACACCACAAAGTGAACTGAACAAACATCATATCTATTCCATGGGAATCAAACGTGTTCCTGAGTTGTAGTACTCTTTTATGGATCAGATTCATTCTCCTTTTGTACTCTATACGACATCATCGTTTTGATATTTTATATATATATTTTGTTTTTCATGTGGAATTGTACGACAATTTTGAACACCACAAAGTGAACTGAACAAACATCATATCTTGTTAGTCCTTAATTGCCCAAAGTGAACTGAACAAACATCATATCTATTGCGACAATTTTGAACACCACAAAGTGAACTGAACAAACATCATATCTATTACGTGGAGCAAAAGGAATTGTACGACAATTTTGAACACCACAAAGTGAACTGAACAAACATCATATCTATTGCGACAATAGTGGTGCCATCTTCCAAGCTAAGGAGCCAAAGTCTAGCAACAAATCTAGACATGTACAACGGAAAGCTCATCTAATCCGGGATTACGTGGAGCAAAAGGAAGTAGTGATAGAAAAGATTGCTACAGATGATAACATAGCAGATCCTCTCACTAAAGCATTACGACAAGATAAGCATGAAGGGCACGTAAATTCCATGGGAATCAAACGTGTTCCTGAGTTGTAGTACTCTTTTATGGATCAGATTCATTCTCCTTTTGTACTCTATACGACATCATCGTTTTGATATTTTATATATATATTTTGTTTTTCATGTGGAATTGTACGACAATTTTGAACACCACAAAGTGAACTGAACAAACATCATATCTTGCAAAGAGAATTTCATGTTGGTGAGAAAGTTCTCTTATTTAACTCTCGTTTGCGCTTGTTTCCAGGTAAATTGAAGAGTAGATGGTCTGGACCGTTTTCTTTATTCGATGTGAACAAATTTGGGTCAGTTACACTGCATTCTGACACAGAAAAGACCTTCAAAGTGAATGGGCAACGCTTGAAAACATACTATGAAGGTGCTTTTGTGGGGGTAATAGAGGCTCTTGGCCTCTTCCCCATTGATTCTTCTTGCTGATGAAGAATTACGGTCGTGCGGGACCGCAAAAACCAGCGCTACCGAGAGGCAGCTCGGATTTTGTAAATTATTAGTTTGTAATTAGGATTTTAAATTCAAGTTTTGTTGTTTGTTTTTATGTTCCTTGAACTTTGAGAGATGAGGAGAGGGTTCTTGATGTGTTTTCAAGTACCTTTTGCAGGAATTTTGACGAGAATTGAAGCTGTGAGTAACAAAGGACGAAGAAAGGAGACCCAGCCTACTTCCTCGATCGAGCCAGCTGCGACTCGATCGAGGAATCTACCAGCTCGATCGAGTCAGCTGCGACTCGATCGAGGAACCTGTGAAGAATTTAGAAAAGTTTAGAACGAAAGTTGGGTATTCCTGAAATTGGTTCCTCGATCGAGCCAGCTGCGACTCGATCGAGGATCCAACTTGGACCGGGTTCCGCGTTTGTTTTTCCGCCGGTTTTATGCTCTAATTGCTTTACTTTCTTTCAATCTCTTCTTCTATTTGTGACCAATTCCTGCGATTCTTCCTCCTCTTCTACTCATTCTCTCTATATTCATCATACATCATCATCCAAACTCACCTAAAACTTGTGCTTAATTGCTTATTACTTGTTTACATTGCTTTCTTGTGCTTATCTTCTCAATTCCATTGCTTAAATTGCCAAGGTATGTCGCGAAATTGCCTTTATGTGTCTCGAAAATTCTGAAATTTCTTGCTTATTTCTTGAGTTTGTTGTATTAAATCTTCCATTGCTAGTATACAATTGCTATTTCCTTGCTTTCTAGCCCCTTAATTGTTGAAATTCATGCCTAATTTGCTAATTTGGGAATTAGGGTTCTTCAAAATCCGGGTAGAAATTATGCATTAAATTGGTTAGAATTGTATTCTATTGCTTGGAATCTTCTATTTTTGATACATACTCATGTTCCCCTAAGTTTTTGGATGCTTTCATTGTCATTTGGAGTCTTAAAAATTGATTTTTTGGACCCATTATTGCCAAAAACGGGACTGTTTTTATGCTATGGTTGAAGTTTAATTTTCTACTTGCTTGTATGTAGATAATGTCGACTTCTAGGCAAGGAAATAAGCGGACTAGAAAAAGGAGAGCCCCGGTTCAGCAACCCGAGGTGATTCCCGAAGAAGTTGTGTCTTCGGAGGACGACTTGTCTCCTTTAGACGATTATCCATTTATCGAATTCCGTGACAAAGCTCAAAAGGACAGGTTCGCGTATCTGTTAACTAAGTCTATGAATGCCACTCGATGTGTCGATAGAAAGATTTTGCGCACTTTGAAGATAGACACCATTATGTTTGGCATGTTTAATGAGATAGGGTTACATGGTCTATTCACGCTCCACGAATTATCTTACCCTGCTTTAACTCTTGAATTTCTGAGCTCTTTTACTTACTTTCCCAGTGATCATCTAATCAAATTTCGGCTGCTTAATGTTGAACGGTCTTTAGACTTTGACCGTCTGTCACACATCCTGGGAATAGATAAGCATACTGACGGGGACTTGTATGGTGTTGATGGGTTGTCCGCTGTTCGTTATTTTCCATTATTTACCGGTTATGCGGATGCCGACGTTAGTGCTATGGCTTTGTTGGACGTCCAACACGTTTGTCTTCGTATGTTTTTGAGGTATTTGAGCTATTTGCTGTATGGTCGGACCGATAAGAGCAAGACCTCCACTATTGAGGTCTTAATCCTTGCTGGTTACTTGAATCCTTTTAGGGAAGAGACCTTCCAGTTCTCTCCCCCTGCTCTTGTGTGTATGGCTTTTGACCGAATGATTGGGAGGTACGGGAACCTCGACTGTGGTGCTCTTGTCACCAAGATTGCTAGGGCTGTTTGTGATTTTGAGGGTGATGACCCATATGAGCCCATGGCTGACTATGAGCCGCTTGTTGATGATGACCACCTTCGGTATGACATTTCTTATCTCGACATTAAGAATGGGACGGACCATTACTGGAGGGTCCGAGGTGAGTCTTACATGCTTCTACCTTGCGCCCGTTTGCCTGCTGTAGACCCCCTCGAGGAGAGTACGGCTGTGGTGCGACCCCCACCCGTTACTTATCTGATTCCTGAGGACCTTTTGGTAACTTTTCCTGGGTCTAGTACTACTACCACTACCGGCGGGCGTCGGAGACGTCGTGCACCCACTACCCATCTGCCTGGCTCCTTTCAGCCTACTCCTCCTCCACCTACTTCAGCCTATCCTACTTCAGGCTATGCTTCAGGTTACCATTTTGATCCACTTATAGAGCGAGAGGTGAGGATGCATACGGGCATCAACACTGCTTTGACTGAGAGGAGGATGTGGGAACAGATGGAGGCCATGTCTCTTGCTTCAGGGAGCAGTATGGGGGTGTGACACCTACCTATTACACCACTCCGGGTGATGACAGCCGTGTGTTCCATCTTTACGGAGTGACCCCTACGGAGTTTGGACAGTTTAGCACCGAATACGGTGCATTAGGCCGTCCCTTCTACACTCCCGCCCACCCTCCTCAACCTACTTCTGTTTTTGCGGAGGACACCGGTATCCCTTGCTCTCAGAGAGGCCCGTTTGGCCAGTTTAGTGCTTCTACTTCCACTGCTGCTGCTCCTGGAGGCACTCGGGGTCGCGGCCGTGTTCGGAGACCCACTCGTGGTAGAGGCCGTGGTGCCCCAATTCCTGATCCTGAGTTGATGTCTCTTTATGCTGAGATCGATGATTATGATGATGGAGCCCAGTAGTGACAGCTGGTCACTACATCCCTCTCTTTCCAGCTGGTTTGGGGGAGGCTACTGCATTACAACTGGTATTATCTTTTTTGTTTGTTTTTATTGCATTTCCTTTTTACCCTCTTCCCTTTGTTAGTTGTGTCCCATAGGTTCTTTGGATTTACGGGTGATGCTTATATCTTTGAGGCGTCACAATGAGGACACTGTGACATTTAGGTTTGGGGGAGTGTGTTTATTTCTGTTGTGTGCTTTTATTTATGTTGTGTGTTTCTGTTGTGTGCTTTTATTTATGTTGTGTGTGAAAATTCAAAAATCAAAAAAAAAATTGAAAAAATTATAAAATACAAAAACATGTTTTCATTTATTTTTATTTACTTTGAGTCGAGTCTTGGTGAATTGTATAGCAATGATGATAATTTGCTTTGTCTTTGCATTTGAGTCTCATTTAGTTGTCCATGTACTTTGTTTTGACCTGTTAGCTATGATGAACAAAGCTCTTTACTCAAGTCTTGACCGTCACAATATGCCTTATGCCGAGTAGACTTGACTTTATTTTGTTGGTAAACCACTTAAATTTCTGAGGTCTTTAGAGCTTCCTAGGCCGGGAACATTTATAAACCGGTCTCATTGATTATTTAGGTTGATGAGTGTGGTCTCCTTGTGGAATATGTAATATCAAACTGCATAAGTGTGACATTAGTTTCTTAGCTTTTGCGCGTTCATTTGATTAAGTACATGAGGATAGGCGGTTCTTTTTGTTCAAATAAGTCTTACATTACCCAGTTTTTGTTAGCCCGTTTGAACCATGTAGCCATTTTATATCCTATTTCTTAGCTACATTCCAAAATTTGCCTACCTTTTTCGGGATAGTCGCAGTTGCTTGAGTCCTTATTGTTATAGCTACTTTGGTTGGGTTGGGACTTTTATTGTCATGTGGGTAGTAGCTATCTTTTTGTAGCAATTGTGTGACCTCTTATGTTGAAAAAGAGAAGTATTATGAAGCAACGAAAAAAAAAAAAAAAAAAAGTCTCGAAAAGAAAGAAAGGAAAAAAGAGATGAAAAAAAAAGAGTTTCGAAAAAAAGAAAAGAATTCAGAAGCGAAATGAAGGAAAAAAATGGTTGCTTCATTCAGTTTTGTTAAGAGGTCGTGTGTGGTAATTACTGGATTCTAATGCACATTTGGAGAGCCTTTACATTTCTCTCATATGTTGTCAAAGTTAAGATTATTTCTCCGGTTGGATGTTTGTTTAATTACTTATTAGATTTGGCTATTGGTCTAGCGCTGCGACTACCGTCTGAGCCTCACATATCCATACGTGCTTTTGCACAAGCCACTTCTATACCCAAGCCACTTTACCACCTTTTTGTCCTTGATGCGTGTACTTGGTCTGTTTTGTGAATGCGTATTAGTTGGAGAATCTCTTATCACATTAGATTGCATGCATATTTCATAAGTTGAGTGAGAGTCTTATTTCTTTCTATCTTACATATATCTCTCCCATTATGAGTGCATGAGTGAAACCGCGAGAATCCAACAAAATTGTCTTGCAAGGTTGAAAAGTATTTGGCTGAGTCTCGGTATCATGTCACATCTTGAGTAAGAGCTGCGTTGGTCTATTACCCGTGCTTTTGGATTTGTTTTATTAGCACAACCTTGGTAATTACTTAGTTATAGATATGGACAACTGAGATTTGTATGTGCCTAGACATTTGCTCTGAGTTATTCATTCACCATATGTTTGTTGTTCTTTGTTTGGCCTGATTGCTTTGCTTGAGGACAAGCAAAGGTTTGGTTTGGGGGAGTTTGATGTATCACTTTCATATATACTTTTATAGCCCCCTTTATACCATTTTACATACCGTTTCGTGCCTATTATACCTTTTATATGCTTTATTTCAATGAATTGTCGATACTGCCGCTATTTTGTGTTTTGATGCAGAAATGACTCGTTATGAGTATGATCAAGCTAAGATTAGCATGGCGGAGACGGCATAGAAGAATACACGAAGCATGGCACGGGAAACGAGGAATCACGAAGACTAGAAGTGAAAGAAGAGAAGAAATGGCCTGTGAAGCAAGTTCCTCGATCGAGTCATCACGACTCGATCGAGTAGTGTCCTCGATCGAGTCACTCTGACTCGATCGAGGATCCTCTCTGGCGGGCTTATTTCCGGAATTTCCTAAAACGTTAATCTTTTGTTATAAATTAAAGACTCGTGTTT
The DNA here is from genome assembly GCF_048544455.1 of Silene latifolia. NCBI lineage: Eukaryota > Viridiplantae > Streptophyta > Magnoliopsida > Caryophyllales > Caryophyllaceae > Silene > Silene latifolia. Next base: position 198,528,998 of record NC_133526.1, read on the forward strand.
TATTGTTAGACTACGTTATATTTTGCTTGGATACTGCTGGAAAACTCTCTAGAACCCTAATATTTCCCTTGTATGGTACTAATCTTTCCTCATTAATTAATCCTTGATTGTTTATGTTCATTAATTATTGTTTTATGCTTTCAATCATGTTTCCATCTTTAATCAATATTGTTGTAGTTATTATAATTATGAGTAGTTAATCCTCTCATCTAGGATGAAGGGAATCTAGGTTAATCAAAAGGGAAAATTAATTAGTTGCTATTGATATCGTTAAAGTTGTTGTTTGATTATTGTAATTCTTCTAGTTAATCAACTTAAGGCCTGAGTTATTAATTAGTGTAGCAAATTGATCCTATCGCCGACCGGGTTAGAATTAATATAGGCTGCGATAATCAAATAGATTTATCTAATTATAGCGACCGCATGTTAGAATCGATCTAAAGGGCATAATTGAGTCGACCGATCTTATGACCTTAAACAACTTGATAGATTTAGCAATTGATTGAATATCCCCGACTGATTGACCTAGTGAACCGTAAATCCTAGACTCTTAATAATATCGTTTAAACCTTCATTTAATTACTTGCAATTAGTTTAATATAATCAAAACAAACAAACCCCCCAGAAATCGGTTACTTCTAGACAGCTTAAATACTCTTAGACTTAGCTTTTACCGCCTCCCTGTGGATTCGATACCTATCTTACTGCTAGCTATTCTTGTTAGTCCTGAGATAGTTTTACTTTGATTTGGTAATACGACTTTAGCCACATCACATACCTACTCAATAACTGCTCACCATCCCCGAATGGATCACCCTAGTTTTTAAAACAATTAAACAGGGTCAATACTAATTACACAAAACAACACAGCTGCAACAAAAGCAATAGAACAATCCAATCCAACCAAACCAATCTCCACTATATCACCAAACACCTTACTACACACTAAAGTGTGTAGTCCTGCCAGAATACTCATCGCCACAAATATTCCACACCGCCAATGGGGGACCGCAGCCGTTCCCACCTAAGCCCCACTAATCTCATCTGAGCGATAAACCCAAGTTCCTAAATGTGCACATCTCTTCTGTGGCGGGTTCCACAAAAGGCGAATCAAGGGCGTGAAGCCACTCCCGCAAGTGACTCCACTCAGCCGAGGATGCACCTCGCAAACCACAGACAGTTATATAACCAACAATACAATTAACCATTATCCAATTCAATACCGATATGATATACAGCAACAACAACAACAACAACAACAACAACAACAACAACCAATTGTCACAAATGTTATGTAAACAATACTGAGTAGGGAAACCCTACCTGGAATAGCAATCACACGACCGTCACAACAACTAATCTTTACCGTTCCTCTATGAATCCTCCTCTTATAACACATATTCACATAATTACCACCTAATCATCATAATACACCCAAATCCTCCAAATCTACCCAATAGGGTTTAAACAAACTTATCAAAACATTATAAAAATTATATAAGAAGCTTACCCTCGACACAACGATCACAACGGCGTAAAAACGAGACAATCCGACGATCCTATCCTTGGGATTTGTTAACAACGCGATGAATGCGAACTACGTAACTATTTTTCTTTTCTTTGAAAGGTTTTAGAAGGTTAAACAGTGATTCAGAATAATGACGGAAACCCTTTTATATTAATCTCGCATTATTAACAAAACCCGGCTAAACAACCCGTAATACGTACTTACTCGATCGAGTAAGTGACTTACTCGATCGAGTGTCCCTTACTCGATCGAGTGTCACACTTACTCGATCAAGTACCCATCAGGTCAGCTACTGTTTTGCGTAAAAAGATACTTACTCGACAGAGTAAGCTCCACTCGATAGAATACCCACAGACATAGAAAATCGTAGTATTACAGATGTGATGGGCTAGTAAAAGTATTGGGTCCTAGCTTTTAAAGTCACGAGTTGGGCTTTGTTAGTTTTATTGTAAGACGGCCTGTTTCGATTATTTGTCTACCTTTTGAAATTTTGTTCCTATTTAATTTAATAATAAGATCATGTAATAAGGGGGAAGTGCGATTAATTGGAAAAGTCGTAAATCAATGATGAATATCGTCATTAAAATAGTTCTATCAAAAGTTTATCTATTCCTAATTTTCAGCGGAAATCAAAAGAGCGATCCATTTATAATCTTCTGCTAGTTGGATTAACGAGTCATTCAGTTGAAATTTAGTTATAAGTGGCTCTATGGTAGATATGCGTATTGTATACCACCGAGTTTCCTTATTTTCCCTAGTGGCGAGAATTTTATTTTGATGGTAAAAAAATGTTAAAGATATAGACACGGGTAATAATAAGTTGGAGACATAGCCACGGGTAGTGTGATGCAACCTAGACCCTATGATGATTTAGGATGATATGTCAATCAACTTATTTTGGTGGGCGCTTTTGACTCCACCACAAGGTGGGAGTGGGGTGATAAGTTTGATTTGACTAACTTAGTTGTTAATTTAATTATCTAAAATGAGCAAATAAACGATGTGCTTCTTGGTTATATAAAGAAGAACACGTTTTTTTTTACATGATTCTTTGGTGATTTGATGCGTATTTATAATAATACGAGGCTTATATGGTGAGGTAGTGGTTTTATCGGCATTTGTTTGAACTAGAATAAAACTATAATTTTCTTCTTCTGAACATCATCGTCGTCCATTCCAGTTACCTTATTCATCATAACCAACGACAACCTATTTCACCAAAAAACAATACCTTATTATACATTTAAGAGAAAATATCACATACATAAAAATAAAATATCCCATTCCCATTTAATAAATTTCAGATACGGCTTATACAAAATAAATTTCAGATATTAAATTTTAAAAACGAATCTTCTCTCTCCCTTACTACTAAGAGAATAAAATTCTCAAGTAGTTTTCCAGCCTAACATACATTACTATTTGATGGGCGTGTCTAAGTTGGGTCGTCCACTTTTATTAAATCAAACTAGTATAGATCCCGCGCGATTGCGCGGTTTTTAGATACGAATATTAAAGAAAATAATAATTATACAACTGATATTTAATTTAATTTGAAATTTTGATTGTAAAATTTATTATTATTAATGTTTTGTATTAATCGGTGGAAAAGGGGAAGTTCAGTATAATCCAGTTGTAGATATAATATAATGAAAGCCCAATTACAGATATGATATGATAAAATCCCAATTATAGATACGATATAATGAAAACTCAATTACATATACGATATAATGAAAGCCCAATTACAGCCAAATTCATTTAGGCGGGAAAATTTTGGAGATCTTTTATTCTTTTAGTATAAGAGGGATTTGCATTTACATCAATTTTAACGTATGCTTTAAATCCATTTGATCCTATACATGGAAACAAACACATGGTTTGACTCTCAAATTATGCAATACTATACATGAAAACAAATACTCCCTCTTATTCTATATACTAGTTTGAAAGCCCGTACTTCGTACGGGTTAATAACCTTGATTATTTTAAACTAAGTTATAGAACATTATCGAATAGGTGTTTCGAAGTTCAAATTCGGGTGTCACATAATTCTAAAAAAAATGAAATATCCTAATCCCTTATGGTCTCTTGATACGTACTTGATTCTAAGCATTAAGTAGTCTCTAAAGCTTTGTTATCTCGAATTCTAGCAAAGTTTATTAAATAATAATCATCAAAGGTGTAAGCCAATCGGGGCGCTTTGATAGCCGTTATGATTAATATAAAGATAAGTGTTTCGAAGTTCAAATCCGGGTGTCACATAATTCTAAAAAAAAATGAAATATCCTAATCCCTTATGGTCTCTTGATACGTACTTGATTCTAAGCATTAAGTAGCGCCTCTAAAGCTTTGTTATCTCGAATTATAACAAAATTTATTAAGTATTAATCATCATAAGTGTAAGCCAATAGGGGCGCTTTGATAACCCTTATGATTAATATAAAGATAAGTGTTTCGAAGTTCAAATCCGGGTGTCACATAATTCTAAAAAAAAATGAAATATCCTAATCCCTTATGGTCTCTTGATACGTAATTGATTATAAGCATTAAGTAGCGCCTCTAAAGCTTTGTTATCTCGAATTATAACAAAATTTATTAAGTATTAATCATCATAAGTGTAAGTCAATGGGGGCACTTTGATAACCCTTATGATTAATACAAAGACAGGTGTGAAATTAATGAATAGTTTACATTTGCTATATTTTGGTAGGGAGAATAAAGCAAATGAAACTATTGACTGAGATAGAGGGAGTATATATTTTGTTTGAACCATATACCTACCCTTCAAATATGAACAATTTACTTACACATGTCATTCTTATAAGTTAGTCATTTCAATTTTTTTTTGTTCAATTAATAAGACTGCCTTACATAATAATAATAATAATTAATCTTCTAATTACTGATACATAGAGTTCATTTTTATGTTCTTTCTTTTACAAAGCACATGTAATGTATACTCCTATGATCGTCTAATTAATAAGACCGTCTTACATAATAATAAGACCGCCTATGTTTTTGGCCACTATAAGCAAACATATAATTTAGTGACAACAAAATTATAGTTTGTTAAATTTTAATTTTAACCTCTAATAATAGAAACTCTTAAAAGTTCTCTTTCACAATAGTTAAGTGACTTAAAATATTTTGGATTGATTCCCAAGTTTCAAAGATGGCTTCTATTTATAATCATAAGTTCACCCTACCTTTTGCATGCTAATCTTTCAATGTGGGACAAATTTACTATTTATACGTAGTATATTCACAACACCTCAATTATTTTTCAACGTGGGATAAATAACATACTAATAAATACACCATATTTTTCACACCTAGCTCAACATCCAACCCGAATCCCGAAATACGGACAATTGCTACTCATTATATCTAATAGTTGTCATATTTAATATTTAATAATATGAGCAAATACTATATGTTAATATTCGTACATTCAACATCCAATCCGATTAATAATGAGCAAATACTAACAAACTAATCTTATCTAGAGTCTAAAGTTTTTCTCACGTATAACATTTGTGCAATTTTATCTTATTGCTAACAAACTAATCTTATCTAAAGTCCAAAGTTTTTCTTACGTATAAAATTAACATTTTTTTCTTATAAATACTAAGTAGTTTTTAAGGGTAAGACTCTCTAGATAATGAAAAAAATGTTAAAACATGACAAATTAACATTATGTAACGTTACTTTTAAAGTCTACTGATGTATGTTCGTTATTTAAAAATTCAGCTTAAAAATTAAAAAATAAATATATTATTGCTAAACTACTAAATTTGAGTAGAAAAGGAGATGATATAACAATATATAATTATATAATTGTGAAACCACCAAAATCAAAAGTATAATACAAATAAATTTCACTATTGTGGAGGTAATAATACAAACTCTTATAAGAACTATCTAAGACAATATTTAAGACACTCAAAAGATTTTGGGTTGGTATTTAAATTCCAAGGATGACTCATATTTATAATCATAGGATCACCTCACATTATGTTAATCTTTCGATGTGAGACAATTCTACTATTTATAATAACTAGGTTTGATGCCCGGCTACGCCCGGGCTACCTTTATTTACCATTTAAAATATATTTTTCTATGAAATATGATTCGCTAAATTTGGTTAACACATACATTTACAATTTATATCTTGAAATTATGATGAGATGTAAAATTAATCAACAAATTATGAGACACGTTCACCACTCCCGCGGTTAATATTATTACTTTCACTACATCCCTGCTTAATACTATTACGTTCACTACTTTTTCGGTTACGGTTGTTTCTTTAACTACTACTATTTTTACGGTTAATCCGTTAGTTTTGTTAAACTCATATATTTAAATAAATTAATATTTTTCTAAAATCGAACTGTTAATTAATTTTTCATACTCTCTCCGTTGTTTCTATCGTTACTTTCATTGCCTATGTTGTGACTGCTATTACTTTCACTAATTCCGCCGTCATTATTTTTTCTTTCACTACTCCCGCATTTATTACTGTTAATTTAGTATGACTTTCACTACTATTGCTACTATTGTTTCTTTTACTACTCACATGGGTGGTTACTATTATATTAGTTGATGATTATATAGTTGTATTAAAGTTATATACTTAAAGAAATCTGAAATATTAGATTAGAATATTATTTAAGAGCAATCATTATTATTTACTAATTAAATTACAAATCTAATGAATTATGGGAATATTATATTTTTTGGAAATCTAAAATGATTTATTTACCTTTTAATAGTTTCCAAAATACAACGACTTATATTATATTTGTGTATGTTAAATAATTAACATCTTTATACTAATTAATACCATAAGTAGAGCCTGTTTATTTAAGGAAACTCACCATATTCTGGTGTTCTCTAAATTTATATTTCAACCAAAACTATATAATATTTACGTTGAAGTCCCTTGTTCAGGTCCATCACACAGCGCTAACAATTAAAAACTATATAGTATAATTAATTTGTATAGATTTATTTAATTACATTGAAGTCCCTTGGTTTCTGGAATTAATATATAGTATTGATAGGATCAGCACACCTTATGTTAATCTTTTGATATGGACAATTCTACTATTTATAATAGAATGGACCACACCTTATGGTAATTTTCCGATGTGGGACAATCCTACTTTTTATAAGTAGTATGTTCACCACATCTTATTATTTTGCAATGTGTGACATATAATATACTAAGAATTACATCATCTTTTTCGCACCTAGTTCGACATCCAACTTGATTTAATAACGTTTTGTTCTTTGGATTTTCCCACCCTTAACTGATGTATGAACTCTTTTTGTAAGTTTTTTTAATTTAAGTCCATATTTTATTATGTTAATCTTTCGATGTGAGATAATTTTATTATTTATAATTGGATGACCACACCTTATGGTAATTTTCCGATGTGGGACGATTCTACTACTTATACGTAGTATGTTCATCACACTTACATTATTTTTTCAATGCGTGACATATAACATACAAAGAAGCACATCTTCTTTTTCTCGCCTAGTTCGACATCCTATACTGTTTAATAATCGTACTTTTTTTTGTGCAAATGATATGAAATTCATACTCTAATAATTTTCTTTTTTTTTATCCCAAATCTAATTATATAATTTTTTTACGATAGTTTTTTATCACATGAAATGTAAAATGTTTTTACATAAAAACTATAAACATGACTTGGATATATAATATAGGAAATATATATTATAATAATTAAAAAATATCCATTTTATTTTTTATATCATATTGTGAAGATATGATACAAACTTTTAAAAGCTCCTTAAGATAATACTTGAGAGACTCAAAAGATTTGGGTTAATACCTAAGTTTCAAGGATGCCTCATATTTATAATCATAGGATTAACCCACTTTGTTAATCTTTCGATGTGGGACAATTCTTTTATTTATACGTAGTATATTCTCCACATCTACATTATTTTTCAATGTGAGACATATAATGTATTATTAAGAACTAAGAGGTACTCTATCCTTAGTATGTGCAAATGATATAAAATTTATACTCTAATGATAACATTTTTTATCACGAATCTAATTATATTATTTTCATAATTTTTTTAACTATACTTTGTTGTCAAATGAAATGGAAAAGTTTTTATATAAAAATTGAAAATATCACTTGAATATAATTTAGGAAATATATATATTATAATAATTAAAAGATTTTCCACTTTATTTTTTACATCAAAAAATATTATTTATGATACTTTCCTAAATTGATTTTTGATGATGTGGACGCTCTAGAATCGCTCGAAAAAAGGCTATATATAGATATATAGATATAGATATAGATATAGATTCTTCCCTATTTCCTAAAACTGATTATTCAGGTTTTCTTCCCTTTTTTATTTTGGAAACTTTTACTCTTATTTTATTCATTTCTCTCTCCTATCACCAAACTCCACCCAACACTTTTACTCATATTTTGTTACTTTTCTTAAAGTTTTGGCCCCACCATTCCTTATTTAACTCATAATTATTCATCCATCTCTCCAATCACCAAACCCCACCCAACTTTTTACTCTTAGTTTATTACTCTCCTTAATTCCCGTGCCCATAAACAAGGGGAAGAATACATAGAATTGGAGGGAGTACTATTTGCTTTGCCTCTCAAATTATGAGATCTTTACAATATTATCTCCGAAATCTGCAATCACAATCAATTGCCCCATAATATATTATGCAATCTTTCATATCAATTGATGAGATTAATCCTCTATCTACTAAAAGAATAGGTGAATCTAGAAATTTTCAGCTCAAATCATTAAACCTATAAATTGGGCGTAACATTTTTGGATATTTTATATGCGGGCCTTACTATGCTCTCTAACTTTTATGCGTCAATCTTTGTAGAGAAATGTATTTTACCCATTATTTTGGACTACTACACATTTTACGTGTCATGTATTCTATCATATAATATCAGACTATACTATATATTTTATTAATATTTATCATCAAATCTTAACCATAAATGTATTTAACATTTAAGAATTGTAGACTACAACATTAAATTTTAAAAGTTACTGTAATTTTTACCTCTTATCAATAATCATTAATTTTTACCTCTTTGTTTACCTTTAACACAACACGAAAGTAGAAATTAATTTAATTTTTATTTATTAATACTAATCATTAATAATTGTAGAATATTATATTAAATTTAATGTTAAGTTGCTAAATGTTAATTTCACTAAATATTTATAATCTAAAGATCCGTGCTTTTGCAGGAGATCTAAACTAGTTTCGAATCAATCACAACATATCAATTACCCCTAAAATATCCCCCGTATTATTAAGAAAATAAGACATTGTCTTATTTTTTTCTCATCTAAACAATTTTACTCACAACTGGGCTCTTTTCTAAATTCTAAACTATAATTAAATAACGGGCTACTAATTGATGTTCCACTATACCTGCTTTTACCACTAGCCATCTTACGAACTATGCATAAATTTTACTCACATCATTAAATACTATTTGCTTTTCGCAATTTTCTTTTATACTGTATTTGTTATTTTGTACGCTCTCCTATTCTCTAACATCTTCCACATTTTATAAAACGACAAATTCACTAAGGTTTTCACTTTTCTTATTTGTTTATCTTTTGTGGTAATAATAACTTATGACCCTATTTCTCTCTTACTTTCATTTACATCAGACATCATCATACCACTAAATTCTACTAAAAAACAAATGTGGAACAACATAGAGAACATGAAGGAGTATGTTTTAACAAAAATTACAATAATATTTATATTTAAGTTAAACTGACAATCTTATTTATAACAAATAACTTTTTTTATTAAAAAAATTAGTTCAAGGGTCAATTTCATTTAGGCTAAAAATGTCTAATTTTATTTCTTCTAACTTTTATTATTGTTATAATCGTATGATTGAGATTGCTATAAGAGATGGAAAATATATTGTATTATTCTTGTGTTTATCATATATTACAACTACACTATATATAATACAATGCAAAGCGATATATACGGAAGTAGATAATTACAACAACTATATTTACGTTATTATAGGCAATGATAATATTTTGCCTTATACTCCCTCCGATCCAGACAGATGGTAACACTTACCTAAAATGGATGAACCACACCAATGGTAACATACCTTATTGGGCATGAAAAAGGACAAAATTACCCTTACATCCACTAACTATTTACAACTTTATCATCCACTCACCCACTCACCAACTACTTATTTAATCCACCTAAATTCATGTGGCCCCAATCAAACTTTCCTACTTTACCCCTCATTTTTCCACTTTTTCTTAAATAACCACTTTTTCCCTATGTTACCATTTGTCTGGATCGGAGGGAGTAATAGCAAAGTAGCCGTTGTAGGCTTGATTGAGGAAGGCTCCTCGTAATACCCCCCCTCAAGTTGGCGCGGTGGTCGAGGAGACGCCTAACTTGGAGAGCAAATCCTCGAATGGTATACGTCCAAGTGCTTTTGTGAATATGTCCGCAAGTTGGACCTTTGTATAAACATAGCTTGGACGAATAGTCCCGTTGAGTATCTCATCCCGGACGAAGTGACAGTCTATTTCAATGTGTTTAGTTCGTTCGTGGAAAACGGGGTTTCGAGCAATATGTAGTGCGGATTGATTGTCGCAAAATAATTCAATGGGCTTGTCATGTTTGATGTTAAGAGACTTGAGAAGACCCTTTAACCATTTAAGCTCACAAACTGCGTAGGCCATAGCTCGATATTCGGATTCGGCGGACGACTTGGAGACCGTAGATTGTTTCTTAGTTTTCCATGAAATTGGGGACCCACCTAGGAACACGAGGTATGCGGATAACGAGCGTCGAGTGAGTGGGCAGCCATCATAATCGGCGTCGCAATAAGTACGTAATGATAATGTAGAGTCGCGTCGGAATAATAAGCCTTGGCCAGGACGGCCCTTAATATATCGAATGAGTTGTAAAGCGGCGTGCCAATGATCGAGTTTCGGAGCATGTAAAAATTGTGCTAGTATATGGACGGAGTAGAGAAGCTCGGGTCGAGTAATAGTAAGGTAGACGAGGCGGCCAACCAACCGTCTGTAGGGCTGGGGGTCCTTTATGGTGGAGGAGGTCGAGAGGCTTAGTGTGTGGTTCGGGTCCATGGGAACTGCCGCGGGTTTGCAGCCAAGCAACCCGGCTTCTTCGAGTATGTCGAGCGCATACTTTCGTTGAGAAATGAATAACCCGGTTTTATTTTGAGCAATCTCGAGGCCCAAAAAATATTTAAGTCGGCCCAAGTCCTTCATGTGAAAACACTCACTCAAGTAATTTTTGAATTTGGAAATGTCGGAGGAGTTAGTCCCACAAATAACGAGGTCGTTAACATACACTAGAACGTGCATCTCAGTGGTGGGTTTGATAAGGGAAAACAATGAGTGATCGTATGGACATTGGGTAAACCCGTAAGATTTTAAAGCAGAGGCGAGTTTAGCATACCAACATCGCGGAGCTTGACGGAGGCCATATAGAGATTTTCGAAGTCGGCAAACTTTGTTATTGGCCGTGGAGGAGAACCCTGGAGGGGGTTTCATGTAAACTTCTTCGGTAAGGTCTCCATGGAGGAACGCGTTGTGGACGTCCATCTGATGAAGTTCCCAATTTTTAATCGCGGCAATAGCTAGAATTGTTCGAAGGGTGACCATTTTAACAGTTGGGGCAAATGTTTCGTTGTAGTTGATGCCCTCAGCTTGTCTATTACCCATGACCACGAGCCGAGCTTTATATCGTTCGATGGAACCATCAGCATTATATTTTATTTTATAGACCCATTTCGAACCGATTGCTTTCTTATTGGGTGGGAGATCTTCAAGAGTCCATGTTTGGTTACGTTCAAGAGCATCGATCTCGTGTTTCATAGCTTCTTGCCATTCTTTTACCTGCATTGCGTCACGAAAATTGCTTGGCTCGTGATTTTTAGTCACGGCCGCTAAAAAACATTTGTGAGTATCGGAGAATTTGTCATAATTAATGAAATGAGATAGGGGATATCTTGTACCTGAAGATGGTGTCGATGCGATGGTGGCATGGGTCGAGGGATGACGTGGGGGTTGGACAAAGCCAGCAAGGCGGGAGCTCGGGATTTTAAGTCGATGGCATTTGCCCATAGTGTCGGGGTCGATTGGAGTAAGATCAGGTGGCGGGTTAGAGGCAGCCGTGGTAGACGGTGGGGACTCCGTGGAGGGTGGAGAGATGTCGTGAGTGGTGGAAACAGGAGGGGTCGTAGTTGGATTGGTAATGGGTGGTGGCTGGTTTGATTGGGGGTTAGGAGATGGAGTGTCGAGGGTCGGAGATGGGTCGGTGGTTGCGGGTTCGGGATTAGGGGGTGCGAGGGAGAGGGGGTCTAAAGGGATAGCGACATCATCAAGTGATGAGGAGTCGGATTTTGGTTCGTTAATGTGTAGGGCTTGATATGGGAATTCGTTTTCGACAAAGACAACATCTCGGGAGGAAAAGAAAGTGCCAGTGTCTAGATCGTAGACACGCCACCCCTTTTTGCCAAAGGGATAACCTACAAATAGGCATTTCTTGCTACGAGGAGCAAATTTATCGTGGGAACGGTTTATGTTACGAGCATAGCAAAGGCATCCAAAAGTTCGAAAATGGTCTATAGGGGGTGGTTTTTGAAAAACAAGTTCGTATGGGGTTTTGCCTTTTAGTAAAACGGATGGTGTTCGATTGATAAGGTATACGGCGGTTAGAATGCACTCCCCCCCAAAAAAAATAGGTAAGCTAGCTTGAAATAGAAGAGCACGAGCAACATTTAAAATATGACGATGTTTTCGTTCGACTCGCCCATTTTGTTGAGGGGTGTCAACTTGAGAGGTTTGAAAGACAATACCATTTTCTTGAAAAAAATCATTTAAATATGTGAATTCCGAACCATTATCACTACGCAAAATTTTAATTTTCTTGTTGAACTGACGTTCAACCATAGCGAAGAAATTAAGCAAAAATTTTCGTGTGCCACTTTTCCGTCGAAGTAAATAAACCCAGGTGGACCGGGAAAAATCGTCAACTATAGTTAAAAAATATTGTGATCCACACGAGGCATTAGCCGAGTATGGACCCCATAAATCGCAATGTATTAAATCAAATAAATTGTCCGCAATACTAGAACTTAAAGGAAATTGTTCACGAGTTTGTTTGGCACGAAGGCAAACATCACAATGAGAATTTAAAGAATGAGTTTTAGGAACATTATTCAAACTGGGAATAAAACGCAAAATAGAAGTAGAGGGGTGCCCCAACCTCCGATGCCAAATCTCGTGGGTATTCGTTATTCCGACCGAGTATGCCCGCGGTATATTTTGCCTAACCCCGGTCAAAAAATAGAGCCCATCGACCTGCTCACCCGCACCAATCACCATCTTCGAGGAACGGTCCTGTATAAGACATAATTTGTGAGAAAATTGGATGGTGAGAGAGTGATCACGTAACAGGCTAGAAACAGATATTAAATTACAATTAAGATTTTCCGCAAAATAAACATTACGAAGAATTAATTGAGGAGAAAAATGAATGTCACCCATATGTGTGGCAATTGTCATATCGCCATTGGGTAACCCGACTGATAACTTATTAATAGTATGTAAATTACGAAATAAAACCCGGCACCCCGACATATGGTGAGATGCCCCGGTATCTATAATCCAAGAGGAAGTAGAAGAGATATTACCATTTAATTGGTCCAGGGACTGATTTTTTCGAGCATGCCACATCTGAGTAATCTCATCTAGCTCGGTGGGGTTTAGGCTATTGAAGTCGAGTTTGTCAAGAACAGTCGCCGAGGAAGATGCTTGGTCCACGACTCTGCCCGACACCATATGAGCCCGTGGTGTAGAGGCAGTCGTAGATTTTTTTAGTTGAGCCCATTTGGCTCGACCTTGAACGTCGGGAATCACCGTCCGACTCAAATCATTTTCATTAATAGTTATTCGATCCCGAGGACGATCGCCCCACCATTCGGGAAACTTTCCAGTGACACGAAAACAAACTGGATAAAGGTGACCATAACGGAGACAAGCAATACAATATGGTCTATTCGGGTCGTCTGTTTCGTGTTTCATAGGACGGGCATCGCGTCCCGACGTGGGAGGACGAGATGAATTAGTTAGACGAGCCGCAAACGCCATAGGGTCAGGTCTGGGTTCTGTTTTAGCAACATTCAGAGCACGCATACTCTCTTCCTGGAGGAGTCTATTATAAATAAAATTAAGAGGAGGAAGAGGATTGATACCGAGTAATTGAGACCGAGCACTATCGAACCGATCGTCTAATCCCATAAGAAATTCTCGTACCTTTCGACGTTCACGACGAGCATCCAGAATCGTTACCCATGTACAGGTACACGGATTGCAGGGGCACGAATCAACAGGGCCAGCCTCAACAATCTCATCCCAAATAGTGATGAGACGACCGTAATATGCCATAATCGATTCCGTCGGCCCTTGACGACATGCCATAAGATCCGCCTGCAAACGGTATATACGAGCATCGTTGTGTTGAGAAAATCGAGAACGGATATCGAGCCATACCTGTCGTGCTTCGGGCCGTTTGGAAATCGACTTTTTGAGAGTCGGGTGGATAGTGAGACGAATCCAGGCTATCACGAGGGCGTTTTGTGACTGCCAGGACTGAAAATTAGCGTCAGTAGCAGCAGGTTTCGGGATGGTGCCGTCGATGTATCCGCTCTTACCCTTGGCTAATAGGGCAAGGAGAAAATCTTGGGCCCATTCATCGTAGTTATTGCCATTGAATTCGGTTTGGGTGATTTTAATGCCAGGATTTTCGATATGATGGTAAGAATAAATCGGTTGTCGAGTGGGATCGACTAAGGAATTGTTGTTGTTTGGATTGTCGGAGTCGGAATTTGTCATAGTGTGGCTGTCGAAGATAGATTTTAATCGTATTGTTGATGAAGAGAAAACCTAAACTGATACCATGTTATAATCGTATGATTGAGATTGCTATAAGAGATGGAAAATATATTGTATTATTCTTGTGTTTATCATATATTACAACTACACTATATATAATACAATGCAAAGCGATATATACGGAAGTAGATAATTACAACAGCTATCAATATATATACTTAAAAGAGGAACTTTTGAAGCGATTTCATTGGCTATTGTTTTTTATGAGATTTCATTGGTTATTGTTTTTGTTGAATAAATTATGTGTAAAAGATAATTTGTTTAATAAATAAATATGAAATTAAACAGCTAATTAATTAACTAATTATAAACTAAGAGTTGTACTTATCCTATACTATTAACATTAACATTAAATATTAAAATGCACACTAATTCAAGGGTGTTTTTTTAGCACTCCAACTCTCCTAACTACCTCTAAGGATAATATTATTATATCACAAATAGACCAATTCCATTGTGCAATTAGCTTTATTTATTCAATGAATGATGATCAGTTTTATACTCCCTCCCATCCAAACCAAAGGTAACATGGGAGGGAGCACAAGTTTTAAGAAAATAGAGAAAAAGTAAGGGTAATATTGGAATTAAAGTAGGACCACTTGTAGCTTAATTAAAGGAGGGCCACAAATATAATGACATTTTCTGTAAATAATAAGGGTGTATGAGAGGTCTTTAGTCATGTTTTTTACCAAATAAGGAATGGGTAGTTTGGTTTGGATGGTCCGAATAAGGTAAGTGTTACCTTAGGTTTGGATGGGAGGGAGTAGTTATTTTTACTAACTTGCGGTATTCCTATAATTGCAGGCTAATGATTTTAAATTGTGCGATGACGAATAATATCCAGGACCATGTACAAATTTCAAGTTATTGAGGGATAATTCATTGAATTTAGATACATCATTATCATAAGTCGAATACAGGTAAGTTATATAAAGACTAACATTTAAAGCACGTGTTTATTATATTTTGTATTAATCTTATAGTTCATTGAATTGTTATAAGCATCTTTATCTTTTTGAGGTAATTTTACACTTTCAAACGTATTATAACAAAAATAAATGAGAAATATGTAAAATAAATGAGAAATATGGAGTATTTTATCATAATTTTAAAGTTTCTATTATTGTTGTTCTTGGGGCGCATAACAAATTAACAATTCTCACATTCATAAAGGAACCCACGGTGAAGTAAAAGACCCTCGGAACATTAAAATATAATCCGTACAACTGTACAAGATAAATTAATTAGCAAACAATTTTTTTGAAACATAATCTGAAACAAACCCCACTAGCGGTCTTCTTTTCCTTCACATAATAAACGTGACTAATGTGTAAATATGATAGCTCTTTCACTCCCCTTAATCTAAGAGACATACCATTTAACTTTTATTAACACTTCTACCAATCCTGCAATACAACGTTATATAATATTTATGGATCCATCATATTTGTAACCTATCTTTTAGTTATTCGTCTTTATAATATAGGTCAACAATAGATTCATCATTATTTTAATTACAATATGTTAGTTTAACATACTCTTTGCTTTATACACGTACCACTTCTTAGGAACGTTTTGTTTGATGAATTTCTGATCTTCACTAATTATGCAGGGGCGACCGATCTTTGAGGTGATGATAAGGGAGCTTAAATTATTGACTTGATATGTAAATTTAAGACTCAATGGTTGCGTTAAGAAGGGGCGAACAATAATTTCACACTGTTATATAAACAAATAGCAGTGTTAGGGCTCCCTCCCACCATACCTAAAGTCCCTCGCCGCAGGTGTACATGAGGCAATAGATGTAGTCCAATGATGCTTCCTCAATGAAGGTCAACATTAGGATTAGAACACAAATTCCCATTTTAGATGGGTACTATCCGTCATGAGCTAAAGACGAATAATGCTCATCTCACAGTATACAAGTGACACTATCCATGAGATGCTCCATCCCCACCCCCCACCGCACTTGCCTTATTGTGAGAGAGAAATTACACTCGAAAATAAAAACACTCCATTAAACTTCTATTTTATAGCCCAAATTAGAATTAAAATAAATAAAAACACAACTTACTAAGTACATGCTTCTACCTACAGAGATATACAACTTGAACTATAGGGTGACAAAAAGTGTTCCATAATATATGAAGAACAAGATGCTAAAATACCAAACACCACAATTATAGAGCTACTTATACACTTCTTTGTGTTAGTAATTAAGATAACGAAATATATAAGCGTTTCTATGAAGATTACTAAAGATCATGCTTTGTTGATTTTTAAGGACCATTGTGTTAAAAGCGAACATGCCCCTTTTAACAAGAGTGAAAAATCCAACCTAACAAGTACCAACATTTGGTTGATTTTGAGTAAAAATTTCAAATAATGAAGTTACCATATTTGAAAAAACATAAAGTAAATTAAAACTTTTGTATATAGTATCGATCCTTCTCGGAAATATATTTAATATAGGTTAAAAAACAATACAAAAGGTTCAAAAAATATAAATTAAAACGCGATCATCATGTGTTAAAATATAAATTTGTTGCAAATTGCTAAAATACACTTGTGCATCGCTAAACCCATTTACGGGTGAACTTTGTCACATATGTCGATCATTACCAAAAGAATATTGTATTATATTAAGCACGTGTCAATCCTCTAATTCTTTGTATAATAAATATATAATGGAAAAACTCACTATGACGTATACCTGACACATAATTAGCCCAAGTAAGTTGTGGTTAGTTATTAAAAGAAAAAAAAATAAGACCCTATTATCGGAAATATGCATCGCACAAGCATTAATCCTAAACGGTACATTATAATCGCATTTTTTTAACTGTTCTTTTATATATAGTGGTAATCACAAGAAAGCAACCATAGCATGAGTTAATAATAGTTACAAAAAAAGCCTTTTTAAACAAACTCAAGATAGAATTTCGAAAGCCACTATTACGATATTACCCGGGCAACGCCCGGGCTTGAACACTAGTATTTACATTATTATAGGCAATGATAATATTTTGCCTTATAATAGCAAAGTAGCCGTTGTAGGCTTGATTGAGGAAGGCTCCTCGTAATAATTATTGTACATTATTAAAATTTATTTTTACAGTCAATTTAGTTGTTAAATTCTTTATAAAAAATGATCTAAAAAATTGCGCTTTTGCTCGGGATCTGCACTAATTATAAAACAACAAAAATATCAAAAAAATTCCAAAATACACCACAAAATATCTCATCCCCAAACAATACAACGGGCCGATTGAACATCGTATATATATACGGTCTGGTAATTAAAACACGACACGTGTACCACAACAAACCATTATAAAAGCATAGAAACGTATTTATATTCCCCTCTTCTTTAATCCCAAATCCCCTTTCTCTCTCCTCTTTCCTCACTTCACCACCTCTTTCTCTCTCCACCGCAACTACCGCCGTACTCCGCCTATAAATCACCGTAACGTGTCACACCGCCGTTAATTCCGCCGTCAGCAGTGCAGTTTTTTTCGCCGGAGGAATGACGACGTCTACTACTAGCGCTGTTTATCTTCATGTGATTGAAGATGTTATCGAGAAGGTTCGCGATGAGTTTGTTTCCGAAACCGGTCCCGGCGAGAATGTCCTCCAAGAACTCCTTACTGTACGTCGTCGTTTTGGTTCTTTGATGGTTAATTAGGGTTTTGAGTTTGTTATAGTTCGTTAATCATGGTTAATTAGGGTTTTGAATTGTGATTTGAGCAATGTTATAGATCTTCCCTTTCCTGGCCTATTAAAACTCGAAAATTGATACAATTATCAGTAAAATGTTGTTAATTAGGGTTTGGCATGTGTTAGAATCCGACTCGAGCAAAGCTACCGATCTTTTAGTTCCGAGTGTATGGAAACTCGTAAATCAGTTAGCTAGCGCGTAGTTTGCCTCATTCAATTGACATCTAAGTTGGCAAAATTGGTAATTTTTTTAGTTTGTGGGAAGGATAATCTTATAGGAGGTAGAAAATTGAAGGTCGTTAATAGAGGGGCTGATCTTCTATTTCCGAGCATATGGAAAACTCTCAAATCAGTTAACTAGCGTGTAGTTCGCCTTATTCAATTGACATCTAAGTAGGCAAAATCGACAGATATATAAATTTTGTGAGAGGAGAATCTTGTAGGAGTTGCAAAATTGAAGGTCGGTAATAGAGGCGAGCAATGCTACTGATCTTCTGTTTCTGGCATTATTTAAACTCGTAAATCAGTTAAACAGCGTGTATTTTGTCCCATTCAATTGACATTTATGTAGGCAACATTGATAGATTTATTAGTATGTGAGAGGAGAATCTTATAGGAGGTACAAAATTGGAGGTCCTTAATAGAGGCAAGTGCTACCGATCTGCTGTTTCTGATCTTATTTAAACTCATAAATCAGTTAAATAGCGTGTATTTTGCCCCACTTGATTGATATCTATGTAGGCAAACTTGGTACATTTATTAGTCCCTGAGAGGAGAACATTATAGGAGGTAGAAAATGGAAGGTCGTTAATCAGGTTTTGTATGTGTTAATATGCAATGAGCAGTGCTACCGTCTTCCATATCCGAGCGTATTAAAAGTCGGAACTCAGTTAAATAGCGTGTGTTTTGCTCCATTCAAATGACATCTAAGTAAGGAAATTGATAGATTTATTAGTCTCTGAAAGGAGAAATTTTATAGGAGATCGAAAATAGAAGGTCATTAAGGTTTTGTATGTGTAAATCCCTGATGAGCAATGTTACCCTGTTTCTTGTTCTGCTGTCTTCCTAGCCTTTGAATCAAGTAAAAAGCGTCTATTTTGCCTCCTTTAATTGACTTATAAATAGGCATTGTTGGACTGAAGGATCGATGGTTATTGATGGTGATTTTGATGTGAATTGTGATTGATTGACAGCTATGGGAGATGAAAATGATGCAAGCAGGAGCTGTGTTGCCGCGGCATGAGCGGCCGGTGCCGCCTCCAAAGACGATGCCAATGGTTCCGGGGGTGACGCCTGTACATGATCTGAATGTTCCTTATGAAGGGAATGAGGAGTATGAAACTCCTACTGCTGAGATGCTTTTCCCTCCTGTGAGTATTTCAAGCTAGTTTGCAGTGATTTGGACTGTTGGAGCTGTTTCTTAAATCCAATTGTCGTTTTGACCTATGTTAGTAGATGCGGTTAGAGGGATACCATGTGGGTACTTGTCCAAAATGTTGGACTCGTGTATTTTATGTAATATTCTCATTAAAAATGAAGTGCTTAAGTGTCCGTCATGTCTGAGTATCCGGTGCTTGGACATGGGTAAGTTGGGTAATATGAAGTCTTGAAGTAAGATAGTTTAAGACTGACAATGACAACATTACCTTAATGTCTTAAAGGCTCCCACAAATAGCTTGGTAAGGAGGTCATATTTACACACCTTTACCTAGCACAAAGAGGATTTTTCCGGATGACTTGTAATAAAATTTGCACTTCGGAAATTGCATTTAAAGACAGTTATTTTGCAATAAAAAGAAGTGCTACCAGTTTCATTAGCAATTTTGCATCATAGCCCATAAATAAAGAATATCGAGCCTCTGGCTCTATTTAAAAGAAAGAAGTAAATTCAAATGTTCTTCTAGTGATCTATTCGATTCATTTGGAACTATAACTGCTGTTAAATATGGTGCAATGATGTACCTTAGTTGTGAGGAATGATGTATGGGGCATTGGTTCACAAGGTGGTATGGCTTGAGGATGATTTGTAATACTGTTTCTTTTGTGCAATTTTGGTATGAATATGAACACACAAGCAGTTCATCATCTTATATACTGTACTTTGAACAGTTTATGTAATACTAAAACTGTCAGAAGTAATTTTTAACAACTATTCTCTTATTTATGCATGATTATTGAAAGCAGATATAATTTAAATTAGGTTAACAAAGTTTTGAATACTCAAAGTTGTTGTTTTGAACACCTCAAAATAGGAATATTATATACACACATTCAGTTCTTAAATTGTTGTATCAAAATGCAACTCCGTGAGCAAATATATGTCAGTCTGCGTCTTTAACGTTTGTCAGATATACCTAATATTTTTACACACTCTTTTTCTTTATAAAAGGTTAACAAAGTTGTGTGAAAAATTTAAACTGAGACTACTTCTCTATACAAAGGATTGAATGAGGCTACCGATTATTCTATGATGAGGATAAATTTCCTTATTGCAGAGTATGAAGTCATAGTTCTGTATTTTTCTTTTAACTTATAATTTGATACCAAGTGGTTGGAACGTTCCGAGTTCCCACCTCACTGAAGGATTCTTGTACCACGTACCTTGAGGGATGTCTGTGCTTCAAATTCATTTCCCCCTCCTAACCATAGTGTTGGTATGTGTTTAGCTCATTCCAAACCCTAGAATTCGTATACCAAAGCAGGGGTATTTGATTTGCCGCAACAAATAACAAACTAGTCTCAAATAAAGCGTTTTGCAAACAATAGAAATGTAAAAAAGAATTACGGAAAATTAGTGAAACATCACCATTCACATTGGTAGCCTTACTTGCTCCGCTGTCGGTGATAGCAATGTGTATGCGAAAGCCTTTCGCTGTCAACTTTAACACAGTAAATGTCAATAAAGTTCTTAGTGCTAGTGTGTGAACAAATAGAGCTAGGGTCAGTTTGAGTATATTTGGTATTTTGGCCTCGGGCATTGAATTGATGAGCTTTTTTTTGCTATTGTAGACACCTATGCAGACTCCTATGCAGACTCCGATTCCGCAGACCCCGATTCCAACTCCTTTGCCTGGAACGGCGGACAGTTCGATGTACAACATTCCTACGGGTCTTTCAGATTATCCAACTCCTAACTCGAATGAAGTCTCTGGTGGTCCAAATTATGATATCAAACCTGGAGTTGGAAGGTCTAATCCTTACATGGTATTTCTAACTTCTACCTTGGCTCATGCTGGTTGGTGGTTCTCTTTATTGCTATGATCACCTTCTGTATCTGCTTATGATTCACTGCATTTATAGCTCATCTTTTTAGCATGATAGTTATGTTACCATCTTGGAACCTTGATATCTTGAATTCGGATTTCTCATCTTGCGGTAATGAGTACTGAATGTTGGAGGGTTATATATAAACAAGCTGCCTTGATAGTGGTCTGACTCATGGTGTTTAATCTAGGGCATGGGCCGGCACTTGAGGCAGTATCAGCTACATTTAATACAATGGTCTGACTAATTAGGAATGGAGTGGAAAATAGAGAAAACGTTGTGTTGGTTAACTAGAATTTGGTTAGATAGTTTGTTTGTTGTAAGTACTATGCTGAGTCTTACATTCTCTTGCAGCCACCACCTTCTCCCTGGATGAATCAGAGGTCTTCAGTTGGTGTAGATGTTAATGTGGGTGAGTAAAAGATAAAGGATATCTCCTGCAATCTTCTCTCATTACTATCCTTATACCCCTTTTCTCTTGATCTCTCTTTTCCGCTTTTGTTTGGTAAACTCTCATGCTAAAATCTAGTGCTCTTTTCCTCTCACCTATGTACTTCTTTTTCGGGATAGCTTATGTGGAACATCGGGAAGAATCAGATAGAGGAGTGTCACAGCAAGGGATGCAGGTGTGTCTTAACTTTGGCAAGGATAATAAATTTTCACTTAAGGGCTAAAAAGGAAATTCTTATTTCAGATGCTCAAATGTTGCATTTATTATGGATTGCCTTGCGGTGTCTTCATTCATTATTTAATTTTTGGGAGTAAAATCCAGGATTTCCTTACTGGACCTTCTGCGAAAAGAAAACGTGATGACAATCCTCAGCAGTATCAGGCTGGTGGATACATACCGCAGCAAGACGGAGCTGGAGATGTTGCTCCCGAGGTTTTCGAATTGGAGGTAATGGTTAACTACTCCGTAATCTTGAGGGATAATGGGATAATCTGATTTTTCTGGGAATAAATTTACTTCAAACTTGCAAAGCAAGGGTTGTATCTTACATTAATTTCTTCTTGAAGTTAGTGAGGTAGTTTGTACAAAGCCTTTCCACTGTGGCAGAAAAGCCTTATGGACTAAATTTTTCTTATGATTATGTCTCAGATCATCCAAAGCAAGACCTCCGGGAGAAAAGTCAGTGGGAGCTCCACTGATAGAATGGTTACATGTGGCCTACAGAAGGGATCTTCTAAAATTCCGCAGCTAGATGGGCCCATTCCTGATCCTTATGACGACATTCTCTCTACTCCTAATGTAAGCTGGTTGTACTTTTTAGTTTTTCTTAACTTATCACCATCCAGTGAAGGGTTAGCAGTTCTTAATCGTTATGCTAGGGCATCTTTCTCGTAAAGAGGATTATGTGAGTCAATACTTTCCTTAATTGGAATGTTTTATGGAATATGTCAATAAGTTGGTTGCGTGGGGACAAATGAAAAAGGCTAACTGGGGTTTATTGTTTGAGGTCAAATGGAAGTGTATAATAACAACCAATTCCCAGCTCATTTTATTTGAACTGGAGTTTGATGAGGATTTATAATCAAGTTACTTGGCACTAATGTCATTTTTGGGTTTATCACTGCCAGCCGTATAATGCATCTAACTAGCCTACGTGCCTCGTTAGCCGTTATATAAAGTGACTGTAATATCTTTCATTAAAAGAGAATTTAGTAGCGCTTGTTTTGATTGGACGTTAATTTGACTTTAGGATATATGCTCCATTCTACTATTTAACTTTCTAACTTTCTCATATCACACTTCCTTTCTATTCTCTCTTTTGATAGTGAAGGCAGAACTGGGGTGGAGATTGATTTTTACTGTAGCATTAATAGATATGCATTCTGTTTTAGTCTCCTCAATGGTTTTATAGTCCTTTCTTGGCATGTAAATTCAGGATCTATGGTTTCATGCTTTTCATTTTCCAAGGGGTTTTGCCAGTTTAGCACATCAATGTAGTATCCTTCAGTTGAAGCAGTGCCGTCTCGAGAAAAGTGGAGGCCCGGTGCAAATTTACAAAATAAAAAATCAAAGAACTTTTCCATAAAATATCAATGCAAATTACAATTATTTAGAGAGCGTATTTTTTTAAGCGAATTTCAGAACTGACATCGCAACGTCCATGAATTAAAAACCCATAAAACAAAGTCTAACAAAGTCTTTTAATCTCTGACTCTTTGTCCTACCTTCAATAGCTGCAGAATAATATTGAAAATTCTTAAAGCAAATAAAGCATAAGCCAATAATATGAAAGAAAAATAAAACATTATCACACACAAGAGAACAATTAATTAAAACTAAGAAGAAATATTACCTATTTCGATTGTAAATCTCGGATTTTTATAGACAATTGAGACGACTAATATTGCAAAGTTTGATTCCAATCCCTCTAATTGTAAATTTAGAACTATTTGTGAGGAATTGATTTGGGATAATACATTTAAAGATTATAAAAGTAATGATAAATAAGTCTATTAGTTTATAGGAAGATTATAAGGCAATTTCAATCTTTAATTGGGGAAAGAATCGAAGAAGAGCAGGGGATTGGAAATTTGGATAGTCACAACTCACAAGATAGGCGTGACTTGTGTTTGACTTTTTTTTTTTTTTTTTTTTAAGTTATACGGATTTGCCAAGTTTTGGGCCCCAAATTTTTTGAGGCCCAGTGCCAGTGCACATAGTGCGCTATGGGCTAGACGGGCCTGAGTTGAAGACCGTGAGGAAGATTCCTTGAGATATTATGGTGGAAAGTTTGCTGTCAAGCTCATGTTGTACTTATAAAATTACATGGGATATACCTTTCCTGCTCAATTTTTGTTGGTAGGTGTAGGATAGGATCGGCTTACGACGGTAGAGAGAACAAAGCCATGACGCTGATTTCTAGTTCCATTTTGAGTTCTCAGCTGGACAAAATCTATTATTGGGATTGACAATGACTTTCTGAGAGAAAAAGTGGAGTGGGTTGGTAGGTTTTTTTTTTTTTTGGGGGGGGGGGGGGGGGGGGGGGGGGGGGGTTCCATGTTGGAATTTTTTGGGTGTATCCCTCGTCTGCCTTTCCCTCCTTTTCTCTCCTTCGCCTCAACTATTGCCGTCAGCATGTGTTGTGGAGTCAAGAGTGTCTTTCCATGAGTCTCTAGCTCTGATTGAATAAATAACAGTTAGATAATGAAGTCATGACACCATGTAATCGTTGTTTTTCATGATGAAGATATACAATTATCAAGGGGCTGTCAACGACGACTACAATGTGGTGAACACGCCAGCGCCTGGTATGTCTTAACTAAACACTGTTACTTTGACGATGTTGATTTAGTGTGTGCTCTAGCTTTTAATAGCAACACTAATATGCAAATATGCTTAGACATGCAAGCTGGTACCCCTGTTCCCCCAGCCCAGCATAATATTGGAAACGATGACGACGACGATGAGCCACCTTTGAATGAGAATGATGATGACGATCTGGATGACGTTGATGAAGGAGAAGAGCTCAGCACAACACATTTGGTTTTGGCGCAGTTTGACAAAGTAAGTAGTTGCTACTCCTTTGGATTCTTTGATTTCTTTCCACTTTCCATTTTCAACCTTCTCGATGAAAATATGATGTCGGGTGAGGGCGTGAGGCTAATTTAGGTATTTAAGCCTAAAAACATGGTTACCCTACCATAATACTACTTCCGTGGTTTCTTCCTTTAAAAGAAAATTATAAGAATTCAGAGAACCAGATTAATTACGCCTTTAGAGTTTATGTAGTCCGGAGATTTGTCTGTTCGGTGGTTAATTTATCATAATAATGGTGGTTAGGTGACGCGTACCAAAAGCAGATGGAAGTGCACCCTCAAGGATGGCATCATGCGCATAAACCACAAAGACATTTTGTTTAACAAGGTGATAAAATTATTTCTTGCAGATTTTAAACACTGCTTCAGAATATCTATTTCATTTACTTATCTCTTCGGTGTTCTATTGGCAGGCATCAGGAGAATTCGACTTCTAATTTTAGATCCTCTTTCCATAAAGTTCAGTTTGCGAGAGAAAGAAGTTTCCCGAGTAGCCTTTGGACATCTCTTGTTCTTGTTCACATTATGTAGATCTCTTAAGAGTTATAAACAGAATCCACATACGCTATTGGGGATTGGATTGGCATGGTTGGCGAGTTGTATATAATGCAGGAGTCGTATCGCCTCTGAAGCATGTGGCTTAGCCAACTTTCACCAATTCTTTGGATTCCATTAGTTTGTAAAACATTAAGAAAGTTTTTACCATTTACCAGATAGTATAACATTTTTGCAACTCCATGCTGTCGATTTCTAGCTTCATAATTGAGTGGTTGATTGAGTTCAAATTTGATCATTCTTCAGATCAATTTGCGACTTTTTGTTATCATTGCGGATCGTGTTCATATTTTGACGATTTTTAGCAAAATGACCGAGATCATAAAATGATTCACTAAAAACAAACATGGTTATGATCGCAGAACAAGCATACGAAAGCTAAAGTGACAAAGCATTCTGAATCAAGCTATAAAAAGTTCAAAACGTTATCGTTGATCGTATTTGAGTGGCATTTGTAGCATTCATAATGTACGGATCAAGATTATGCAGTGATTAGCGATTCCAAGTTCATGATTTAGACAAAGATATTAATTTGATGGCGAGATTATGTACGATTATAGGGATGAAGCTCTACGGTTGTCCAATTTCTCGCGAGCTATATTGGACTCCGCGGATATTGTTATGCAATAGAACAGTAGAACAACTCCAATCTATTAGTATTTGTAGATTGATGATGAATTGGTGATTGCTTGCGAAGCACAGAAGGGAAATCCATCTCAAGCACAAGAATGCCCACCAAGTGTTTGTTCAAATGCCGCTAAGAGGTTAGTATGTCAGTTTTTTATACGGAGTAGAATTTTTTTGTTTCCCTTTTATCCCAATCTCAAATGCACTGTTATTGTTGAAAATCTGATGTTTTAGCTTATATTTTTGTATGTTTGTATGGTTTTGTTTTTACATTTAATGAGGTTATTCTAATGATGTCGGAAACTGCAAGAGTGCTAACTCAACAAATTAGCACAAGATAGATAGATATGTCTAAGACTCGGAAATGATGATGATGATGATGTTTACGAACTTGATGCTCAACCTTCCATTAGCAAGTCATTGCCTTCAGTGTTATAGTCGGATGGTCGATCTTGATGGACACTGAGTGACTGAACCACTCTGTTTCCTCTTTGATTCAACGGCCACTTTGAAGGATTGAGTTTGTACTAGAAGCGGTAGCAGAGTAAACAAGTCCTATGGATGATTGTAACGAACCTGATTCTCCCCAGTCCCCTCCACGGAAGTCATTTCCCTCGGGAGTATAGTCAGACGGTAGAGCAGGTAAAATCGCGCTCTGACTAAGATACTGCACCACTTGCCTCATTGTTGGCCTTGCTTCTGCCGTAGGATTTGCACACAGCAGGCCTAACCTCAAAACCAGCTCCATTTCCTCCTGGACATAGTCTCCCTGCAGCTTAGGATCACTGGCGTCGAGAATCGCTCCATTCTTCCAGCAATCAAAAACCCAATCAACTAAAATCACTTCCTCTGCTGAATCAGTATGTGGGTCAATTGGCCTCCTTCCACAGCCCACTTCGAATAAGAACATTCCGAAGGCAAAAACATCAGTTCTCGTGCTTGGTACTCGTGTTCTGTTGGCCTCTGGGGCGATATACCCCATTGTTCCGACTAAATGCGTGGTTCGAGGATCAGTACCTTGATCATAAAGTCTAGCAAGGCCGAAATCACCCAACCGGGCATTCATCTCTCCATCTAACAGGACATTACCTGCCTTCACATCGCGGTGAATAACAACCTGCTCCGATTCTTCATGAAGGTACAAGAGGGCAGATGCTATCCCTTTTACGATCTTAAATCGTTGAGACCAGCACAAGTTTGATTTCTCATCCCTCGTGAATAGGAATTTGTCTAGGCTTCCGTGAAGCATGTACTCGTACACCAGAAGTAGCTCTCCTTTTCTTCGACAATAGCCTAGGAGTTGTACCAAGTTTCTGTGTGTTAGTCTTCTCATACTGGCAACCTCTGCGACAAATTCCTTCATCCCTTGTCGCGAATCATGTGAGACACGCTTTACAGCGACTAATACACCCGTAGTAGGCAATACACCCTTGTAGACCTTCCCAAAACCTCCCAAACCAAGAAGTTCAGAGTCTCTGAAACCCTTTGTCGCGGTGAACAGATCCTTGTATGAGAATCTGTGAGGCGCATATACCCGTTCCCAAGGCTCATCCAACTCTGCATATCTTTTCCTCCTTATGACCCAACCAACAACACCTATCACCAACACCGCAAGAGACACTACACTTAGTATAACAGCAAGAACCACTCGATTCAGTTTTGACCAATGATTCCTGAATTTCGGAAGGGGTGGGAGTTTAGACGGATCTAAATCTTGGGCACGCCCATTTTGGCTCCAACTCCATCCAAGCATGAAATGACTAGTTGAGAGTAGGCCTGTAGCCGAGGAGAAACCAATATACATGGAATCAAGGAGTATGTGGGAAAGGTCTAAGTACTCCGACAAGAGCGATTTACTTGGTTTCGGTTCATTAAGTGGACCGATTGTTACATTCATCAACTTATCCTCCCCATCATAGTCTATCCAAACCTGCATAGGTTTCCCACTGCTTAGACTAAGCGTCTTCCATGCCCTTTCTTTATCGGAATAATATGATGCTGAAGTAGCATTCACAGATATCAGGCTATTAACGTCAATACCTACATGATTGTCATCGATATCCTTGAAAACAACATTCTGCTGGGTATCTAACTCTATCCCGAAAATATGGTTCGAAGAAAGGCCATTGCTGGAAGAGTTGAAAACTCCCAGGTACTCTTGTGCCAGGGTAGTGTTTTGTAGATTCAGAGAAGGGGAGATGACGAAGACCATTCCATGACCGGAATGGTTAGTAATTTGAGGATGTATAGCAAAAACATAAGTGGTTGAGAAAGATAGATGATTGCGGTCGAAGATGACAGGATTTGAGTAGAAAACATGAGATGTTTTGCTGTTTGTAAAGTCTGTCAACTGGAGAAGACCATTCTTGTGGATTTGTGCAAGTCCATCTAGATGAAGATTGTTGATGGCTCCTTTAAAACCATTGTAGATGAACTGTGTGTCTTTTTGCGCAGCGGCGATGAATTGAATGAAAATGTGGGCTGTTAATATTGTAGTGCAGAAATTTGCAAGAGTAATAGCCATTAATAGATACACTGGTGTGCTTTGCAACTTTGTTACAGTCTGCACTGACAATGAAATAAAATGTGGTATTTATTATCTACAGTATATGATTGCAAACTTAACATTATGGTGGCCGGTGGTCAAGGCGCGCAAATCCTCTGCCCCATTCTCGTGTCCCATTTTATGCCCCACTACCTTCACATTTTGGCACATAATTCACCTATATATTTCACACATTCTTTCTTATGAATAAAGGCGACGTGTGGTTAAAATTTGGATGTAATTCCCAGGAGACTCAGGTTCGAGCCTCCCCAAGAGAAAATCTTGTGGAGCATTCTTGGCCTGAGTTCATGCCTAATAGAATTCGAGTCTGTCACCCTATGGTGGCTTACCTGGTATACGTGGTTTGCAGGCTATCACGTACACCCGAGGGTTTACCCTGTGCGCACCGAAGGTAGCGGCTGCGGGTTTCCTCGTCACCCGTAAAAAAAAAAAGCCGACGTGTCACAAGGAGAAATTGTGAGGTGTAAGATAAGACACGGAAATGTGACAGATAATCAGTTTTGTGATTCAAGAGGCTATATTGTCACATCAACCTTGATTTTTCAATAGGTTTGTTTTTTTGGTTTGAAGAAAATTTCAGATGAAGAAATTTCAATAGGGAAGAGTTATAGTATATGAAAAGTCTTCTCCAATTTACTTGGCAGGCATTTAGCATGACTTCAGTAGGCTTGATTTAAGGGCATCCTGAATAGTCAAAGAATTTCAGCGGTCGTTTGGTTGCCATGGAAAAATTAATTCATTCTCGTAAATTTTATTAAGACCGGCAATTGAGTACTGAGGTCGTCGATTTCTCAGCTCAGATCTTTGGTTATTTAGGAATACACGGAATCTTATTATCGTTCTGATCTGTGGCCGATTTTTCATTGAAACAATTTGTGTTCATAGAAGTAAACTAATGTTTGTAAATCATGACTTGTTTTTATGGTAGTCATTACAAACCAATCGGAACTCTCGTTTATGCAGGCTTTCGTAATGAGATCTGCAATGAATGTCTGGAAGAAACTTAACAGTCGGAGTTTTTTGTCATTCATGTTAGTATATATTATCGGTTTTTCAAATGTTTGCCAATTATTGTTAATGGTACAAAAATGAACATGTTATCGGTTTTTCTAGTATATATTATCGGTGTTTCTAATATATAGAGTATCGAAATTTGATTTACATGCATTCCCATGAGCCCTTCACATTGTTATTTGCAGATGTATTCAATGGATTGGAAAAATTTCAAAAACGATCTAACGACCGACAATAAGAACTGAATCAATACTGTAAGAAGTGAACATTGCTTCAGATGATGGAGAAAATGAAGGCAGAGTATTATTGCCATCACTAGGGAATGTGACGGGCAAAGTAGCGTCTCCATCGAGAAATTGCATTACTTGTCTCATCTTAGGCCTTGCTTCTGGGCTTGGCTGAGAACAGAGCATGCCTAACTTCAATACAAGCTTCATCTCTTCCAGGACATAATTCCCTCCTAATCTCGGATCACTTGCTTCGACAATTACCCCTCGTATCCAGCAGTCGTTCACCCAATCCGTCACACTGTAGTCTTGCCCTCCTACAAAGCTCAAGGGACTCCTTCCACAAGCGACTTCTAGGACGATTATTCCAAAGGAAAAAACATCGGTGGCAGTAGTCGCTCTTCCCTTTCTAATGAGCTCTGGAGCAAGATATCCACACGTTCCAACGATATGGGTTTTATGAGGGTTTGATCCATGATCGTACAATCTAGCCACTCCAAAGTCCCCTAGACGAGCATTCATGCTAGCGTCTAGTAAAACATTGCTTGGTTTAACATCACGGTGCACTACCACTTGCTCCCATTCTTCATGAAGGTATACTAGTGCCGATGCTAATCCCTTTACGATTTTGAATCTTTCCGACCATGAAAGATTTGGTTTCCCCTCTTCGTATAGGTATTTGTCGAGACTACCATTAACCATGTAATCATAGACTAAAAACAAATCACCTTTCCTCCTGCAGTAACCTCGAAGCTGGACTAAGTTTCTATGCCTTAATCTCCCCATACAGGCAATTTCCGTCACAAACTCCCTTACCCCTTGACCTGAACTATGTGACACTTTCTTAACAGCGATTTCACCGTTTGTATACGGTAACTTCCCTTTGTAAACCTTCCCAAATCCCCCCATGCCTAAAAGCTCCTTGTCTTTGAACCCTTTGGTAGCTTTATAGAGGTCTTTATACGAATATCTCTGGAGGATGTACTGTTGCTCCCAATCTTCAAGGATTTCCTCGAACTTTTTCCTCCATCTCAAGTACATTCCTAGAGCAATACTCGTAAGCACGACTGCTGTAAGAATGACAAATACCATAGAAACTCTACTCAGTTTCCGATTTTTACTACCAAAATGAGGAAGCGAAGGAAGTTTCGATAAATCTAAGCTTTGAGCTTGTGCTTGCTTGCCCTGGCTAAAGCTCCAACCAAGTACATAGTGACTACTAGCCGATGCGCTAGTGGATGAAGAGAAACCAACATACATGGTGTCTCGGACTACTTCAGAGAGATTGACGAGCAACGACAAGAGAGGCTTACTTGGTCGAGGGAGACCTAAAGGAGCTAGAGTTACCTTCACCACCGTGTCTACGCTGTCATAATCAATCCAAATTTGCATTGGTTTCGCGCTATTAAGATTCAAGCTCTTATTTCTTTTCTCGGCATCATTAAAGTACCCTGCAGTAGCCGATGCCATGGACCGTAGGTCGTTGACATCAATACCAACATGGTTGTTGTCAATATCTTCAAATTCAATGCTTTGCATAGAGTCTAACTCCACAGCAAATACACGGTTGGAAGATTTCCCGTTTGTTGAAGAATTAAAGAGGCCAAAAAACTGACCAGCTGTGGCCTGGCTGAAGTCCATAGACGGCGAGAGAACAAAAGCAATTCCTTGCCCACATGTAGCCTGTATTTCAGGGAACATGGCAAAAGCGAAAGTGGTGGAAAATGAGAGGGATGAACGTGAATCAAAATTAAGACGGTGTGGTACAAAAGCGTGAGCTTTAACTTGGTTCGAGGTGTTGGTTAGCTGTAATAAACCATTGGTGTGGACTGTTGCACCTCCGTCAAGATGCAGCTCGGCTTGTTGGAAACCATTGTAAGTGAATTGTTTGAAGTTTTTAGTACTGGTTGTTAATGCCAAGCTCCAAAAATAAACTGATATGGCAAAGCGGAGTTTAACACCAGCCATTAATTAAGCGAAAAAACAAAAACAAAAAAAGAGAAGGCGATACGACAAGTCTTAGCTTATGGAAAGGTATTAGTACATGAGTCCTGGTAGCAAGTCAACCAAGTAAACGGAAAAAAATAACCACATTCTAAAAAGGACGTTATTATTGCCCTAATTATGGGTCATGATTATGGTTAATCTTTGTTTAATAAGTAGTTGGGTGCTGTATTTTGGATTAATGTGCTGATGTTGATGCTTTGTTGTTGTCTTTAGCACAAGTCTGAACAAGGAAGGACATTGAGAAAATTCGGTGTACTAAGGAAAAGCGGACCATACATGTCTCTTAGCAATTTAGCATCCCTGTATCTAATGATTTAACGGCCACTTTGAAGGACGGAATCAGTTGTAGATGCGTAATCACAGGACAAAATTGCGGAGGAAGGCAGCAGAAGTGATGATGACATACAGTAGCAAATTTGAAACTTTTATGAGGAAGTCATTGTTTTCGGAGTTATAGGCGCATGGTGTATCCAGTATCTGGTAACATGACTAACATCAACTTTCAAGCATTTAGTACTGGTTGTGAATGGTAAGATCAAAAAATAAACTGCTATGTAAAAATGTAGTTTGGAAGTTGGCATCATGGTTACCAGATTCGCTATGAATACGCCCTTACTGATTCGCGATTCGCTTTTATAGAAGGTGTGCTATGTGTATTTTTATTAAGCAACATGATAGAATTCGCTCTTAACGATTCACGATTCGTAGGGTACCCAAGCGAATCCGGTAACCCTGGTTGGCATTGCAGGAAGAAAAAGAAGGGAACGTTACGTCGTGTAAGAGCAAGGAGGAGCAGGTCAAGGAAGTCGACAGATTAAACCGGGCCACATTCTGGTACTGATGCATTATTTTCCCTTGTTTTTCCTATCCGAAGGGAACATAAGGCCAGTTTTAATGCTGACGAGATTCAAACTCTAAGTCATGGTCAAGTTAAAGTTCATTAGCATAGAAAATGCACAAATTCTTATTAGTGGCACAAGACAACAATAACAGGACATTAGCCCAGTAATTCAATGGGTCTCGCAAATTGCGAGGAAACGAGGAATGGGATGAATAAAAACACAAAAACAGTAAGGCTCTGTTCTTTTGGACTGAAACGGATCGATCTCAATCGAATCGAACTTATAGGATCGAATCGAATCGAATCGAACTTATAGGATTCGAATCGAATCGAACTTATAAGATCGAATCGAATCGAATCGAACTTATAGGATCGGAATCGAATCGAATCGAACTTATATGATCTGAACTGAAATGAACTGAGCTATCTGAACCGAACTTATAGGATCCGAATTTAAATTAACTTAATTTAATTTAACTTAATTGTTTATTATTATTATTATTATTATTATTATTATTATTATTATTATTATTATTATTATTATTATTATTATTATTATTATTATTATTATTATTATAAACACAAATTCTAATTTATGACGGACAATATCCGTCACAAGCTTGTGACGGATCAAATAAAATCCACTTAGGTAAATGAAGACAAGGTTTTTGTGATTCCCTATGCATTATATTACTTTTGTCTTATCTACCCAAATGGGTGATATTTGACCCGTCACAAGCTTGTGACGGATATATCCGATACCCGTCACAAGAGAGACTTATTGTATTATAAAAAAATGCAAATTTTTGTTGAGATGAAATAATTTTTTTTAAAAGAAATTAGTTGGTAGCCAAGAGAGAACATTGATAAGAAAATATAATTTAAAGCACAAGGTAAGATAATAACATTTTTCCGCTTTATATACATTGGTTTGTTCATACATTATACTACGATTACATTACGATAAAAAATAATGAGAGAAGTGATAATGTTGTTTTAAAAATAATAATGTATATATGTATCGAATAATTAATGTCAAATGTTTTTGCATCGGTTTTTAAAAATAATACTCCGTATATAATTTTGATGAACTGAATTTATAGGATCTGAACTTATATGATTTGAACTAACTTATAGGATCTGAACTGAACTGAACTTATAGGATCTGAAGTGAACTTAAATTAAGTGACTTTAAGTCCAAAAGAACAGGGCCTTAGTAGCAAGCGACAATTTGAAGGCCTGATTTTCCTCCAATCTTATCTATATTAATACAAAAGACAATACTCAATCCTCAGCGCGCCACGTCATTAATGCAGTTTTTTTTTTTTTTTGGAAATTCATGTTATGACGGGACCCGCGAGTTTGCAATGTATTTATTTGTTCAGATTTCCGTCTTTTCAAACATGCGATAAATTCCGTCTTACACAAATTCTATGAAATAATATTATGAAAAAAATTTATGAATTAGTATTATGAAATAATTTTATACATTCCGTGTAAATAAAATTAATAACATATACGCAGATTGAATTACAAATGCGAGTAAATGAAATTGAATTACATAATTTTTAAAACAAAATTACATAATAATAAAATTACATAATTTCAATAAGGAATTACATTTATATACGGGTTCGAACATAAAACGCAAATGAATTACATACATAATTTTTTAAAACTACATGGTACATTAATTTTTGTTAAAAAAATAAATCTTGACAGAGTATTTATTTGGAGTATAAAATATTCATGTATTTTGGTTAATATTATTGTATTATGCAGCAACATCCCAACATAATTTTTTAAAAGTACATGGTACAAAAAAAATTGTTTTAAAAAAAATCAATTATGACGGAGTATTTACTTGGAATATAAAACTCGGCAACTTAACTATCAGCCGCACACACTGAAAATGGTAGGTGACAATGATAGGCAACCGAGTTAATTTAGTCTTCAACTAGAATTTAAAGCAAATTTTAATTTTTTTTAACTGTAAAAAAACAAATAAATTTTAATTTAATTTACAAGTGATTAAATTTTTTTTAATAAATTTTTTATAATAAATAATTCGCAATTGTTGTAATAAATATTTTTTGAAAAATAACAACACGATAAGTTAACAGTCGAAAAACTTTAAAATATGTTCTTTTTAGAAAAAAATAATCCTCTCAGATCTGTATAGAAAGTCGTTCATCACCGAGGATTTATGTACTTGGAGCAAAAATTCTGGCAATTTTACTATCAGTCTCGCACTCCGAATTCGAAAGATGACAATGATAAGTTACCGAGTAATTTCTAATTCTACAAGTACGAATGATAGGCAACGTTAATATCATCATGATAAGTTATGTAGATCGTAGATTTAAACCAACTAGATAAGTACAATAGAAATGCAAAAACAAATATACATCCAAAAACATTAATACTGGCCCAAATACATACCCGTGCAATTTTGCACGGGTTTAAAACTAGTTCTTTTTATCTATAAATCCCGTTTTGGCCTTTCTTAAATCATATTTTCTGTTTGTCGGGACAAGCTTTGTGATTTAACTCTACAATTTCTGCTTCGTTAACTCTACAATCTCTGTTTCATCAATGCAGATCGTGTTCATTATTTCGACGATTTTTAGCAAAATGACCGAGATTATAAAATGATTCACCAAAAACGTGGTTATGATCGGAGAACAAGCATACGAAAACTAAAGTGACGGCATTCTGAATCAAGTTATAAAAAGTTTGCACCGTTATCATGATCGCATTTGAGTGACATTTGTAGCATTAATAATGTACGATTATGTACGATTATAGGGATGAAGCTCTACGGTTCTCCAATTCCCCGCGAGCTATTTTGGACTTCGCGGATATTGATACGAATAGAACCACTCCAATCTACTGTATTCGTAGATTGATGATGAATTGGTGATTGCTTGTGAAACACAGAAGGGAAATCCAGCAAAATGTGAAAATGAAAACCATCTCAAGCACAAGAATGCCCACCAAGTGTTTGTTCAAATGCCGCTAAGAGGTTAGTATTTCAGTTTTTATAGCATTCTTTTGTTTCGCTTTTATCTCAATTTTTGTATGTTTGTATGGTTTTGTTTTTACATTTAGGGTGTGTTTGGATTGAGTGATTTGGAGGGAAAAGAAAGGGAGGGAGAGTAGGGGATTTAAAATCCCTTGTTTGGATAGCAAATGAGGGTGGAGGAAAATGGAGGGGGAGAGATTTGGAGGGATTCAATTTCCCTCCTCCAAGCCTAATCAAAATCTCTCCACAATAGGCAAGATTTGGAGGGAAATTGTATCCAAACACCGACACTCTATTCCCCCTCCCCTTCCTTTCCCTTCCTTCCCCTTCCCTCCTTCCCCCTCCCCTCCCTTTCCCTCCTTTTTTCCTATCCAAACACACCCTTAATGATGTTATTCTAATGATGTCGGAAACTGCAAGAGTGCTAACTCAACAAATTAGCACAAGATAGATAGATATGTCTAAGACTCTAAAGGGGTCGTTTGGTTCAACAAGTAGGATAGATATGTCTAAGACTCTAGCATTGGATTTAATGACCACTTTGAGCGACTAAATTTATGCTAGACGCCCTAGCATCGGAAATTGTTTGGAGTAGAATGGCGGAAATGATGATATTGATGATGTTAACGAACTTGATGCTACCCAAGCTTCCATTAGCAAGTCATTGCCTTCAGTGTTATAGTCGGATGGCCGACCTTGCTTGGACACTGAACCACTCTGTTTCCTCTTTGATTCAACGGCCACTTTGAAGGATTGAGTTTGTGCTAGACGCGGTAGCACTGTAAATAGGTCCCGAGGATGATGGTAACGAACCTGATTCTCCCCAATTTCCTCCACGGAAGTCATTTCCCTCGGGGGTATAGTCAGACGGTAGAGCAGGTAAAATCGCGCTCTGACTAAGATACTGCACCACTTGCCTCATTGTTGGCCTTGCTTCTGCCGTAGGATTTGCACACAGTAGGCCTAACCTCAAAACCAGCTCCATTTCCTCCTGGACATAGTCTCCCTGCAGCTTAGGATCACTGGCGTCGAGAATCGCTCCATTCTTCCAGCAATCATAAACCCAATCAACTAAAATCACTTCCTCTGCTGAATCAGTATGTGGGTCAATTGGCCTCCTTCCGCAGCCCACTTCGAATAAGAACATTCCAAAGGCAAAAACATCAGTTCTCGTGCTTGGTACTCGTGTTCTGTTGGCTTCTGGGGCGATATACCCCATTGTTCCGACTAAATGGGTGGTTCGAGGATCAGTACCTTGATCATAAAGCCTAGCAAGGCCGAAATCACCCAACCGGGCATTCATCTCTCCATCTAACAGGACATTACCTGCCTTCACATCGCGGTGAATAACAACCTGTTCCGACTCTTCATGAAGGTACAAAAGGGCAGATGCTATCCCTTTAACGATCTTAAATCGTTGAGACCAGCACAAGTTTGATTTCTCATCCCTCGTGAATAGGAATTTGTCTAGGCTTCCGTGAAGCATGTACTCGTACACCAGAAGTAGCTCTCCTTTTCTTCGACAATAGCCTAGGAGTTGTACCAAGTTTCTGTGTGTTAGTCTTCTCATGCTGGCAACCTCTGCGACAAATTCCTTCATCCCTTGTCGCGAATCATGTGAGACACGCTTTACAGCGACTAATACACCCGTAGTAGGCAATACACCCTTGTAGACCTTCCCAAAACCTCCTAATCCAAGAAGTTCAGAGTCTCTGAAACCCTTTGTCGCGGTAAACAGATCCTTGTATGAGAATCTGTGAGGCGCATATACCCGTTCCCAAGGCTCATCCAACTCTTCATATCGTTTCCTCCTTTTGACCCAACCAACAGCACCTATCACCAACACCGCAAGAGACAGTACACTTAGCATTACAGCAACAACCACTTGATTCACTTTCGACCAATGATTCCTGAATTTCGGAAGGGGTGGGAGTTTAGTTGGATCTAAATCCTGGGCACGCCCATTTTGGCTCCAACTCCATCCAAGCATGAAATGACTAGTTGAGAGTAGGCCTGTAGCCGAGGAGAAACCAATATACATGGAATCAAGGAGTATGTGGGAAAGGTCTAAGTACTCCGACAAGAGCGATTTACTTGGTTTCGGTTCATTAAGTGGACCGATTGTTACATTGATCAACATATCCTCCCCATCATAGTCTATCCAAACCTGCATAGGTTTCCCACTGCTTAGACTAAGCGTCTTCCATGCCCTTTCTTTATCGGAATAATATGATGCTGAAGTAGCATTCCTAGATATCAAGCTATTAACGTCAATACCTACATGGTTGTCGTCGATATCCTTGAAAACAACATTCTGCTGGGTATCTAACTCTATCCCGAAAATATGGTTCGAAGAAAGGCCATTGCTGGAAGAGTTGAAAACTCCCAGGTACTCTTGTGCCAGGGTAGTGTTTTGTAGATTTAGAGAAGGGGAGATAACAAAGACGATTCCATGACCGGAATGATTAGTAATTTGAGGATGTATTGCAAAAACATAAGTGGTTGAGAAAGATAGATGATTGCGGTCGAAGATGACACGATTTGAGTAGAAAACATGAGATGTTTTGCTGTTTGTAAAGTCTGTCAACTGGAGAAGACCATTTTTGTGGATTTGTGCAAGTCCATCTAGATGAAGATTGTTGATGGCTCCTTTAAAACCATTGTAGATGAATTGTGTGTCTTTTTGCGCAGCGGCGATGAATTGAATGAAAATGTGGGCTGTTAATATTGTAGTGCAGAAATTTGCAAGAGTAATAGCCATTAAAGACACTGGTGTGCTTTGCAACTTTGTTACAGTCTGCACTGACAATGAAATAAAATGTGGTATTTATTATCTACATTATATGATTGCAAACTTAACATTATGGTGGCCGGTGGGTCAAGGATCGGAGCGCAAATCCTCTGCCCCATTCTCGTGTCCCATTTTATGTCCCACTACCTTCACCTTTTTGCACATAATTCACCTATATATTTCACACATTCTTTCTTATGAATAAAGGCAACGTGTGGTTAAAATTTGGGTGTAATTCCCAGGAGACCCAGGTTCGAGCCTCCCCAAGAGTAAAAATTTTGTGGAGCATTCTTGACCTGAGTCCATGCCTAATAGATTTCGAGTCTGTCACCCTATGGTGGCTTACCTGGTATACGTGGTTTGCAGGCTATCACGTACACCCGAGGGTTTACCCAGTGCGCACCGAAGGTAGCGGCTGCGGGTTCTCTCGTCACCAAAAAAAAAAAAAAGCCGACGTGTCACAAGGAGAAATTGTGAGATGTAAGATAAGACACGGAAATGTGACAGATAATCAGTTTTGTGATTCAGGAGGCTATATTGTCACATCAACTTTGATTTTTCAATAGGTTTGTTTTTTGGTTTGAAGAAAATTTCAGATGAAGAAATTTCAATAGGGAAGAATTATAGTATACGAATAGTCTTCTCCAATTTACTTGGCAGGCATTTAGCATGACTTCAGTAGGCTTGATTTAAGGGCATCCTGAATAGTCAAAGAATTTCAGCGGTCGTTTGGTTGCCATGGAAAAATTAATTCATTCTCGTAAATCTTAATGAGACCGGAAATTGAGTACTGAGGTCGTCGATTTCTCAGCTCAGATCTTTGGTTATTTAGGAATACACGGAATCTTATTATCGTTCTGATATGTGGCCGATTTTTCATTGAAAAAATTTCTGTTCATATAAGAATACTTGACTAATGTTCGTAAATCATGACTTGTGTTTATGGTAGTCATTACAAACCAATCGGAACTCTCGTTTATGCAGGCTTTTGTACTGAGATTGGCAATGAATGTCTGGAAGAAACTTAACAGTCGGAGTTTTTCTCATTCATGTTGGTATATATTATCGGTTTTTCAAATGTTTAATTTGCCAATTAGGCACACGTTAATGATACAAAAATGAACATATTATCGTTTTTTCTAGTATATATTATCGGTGTTTCTGATATATAGAATATCGAAAATTGATTCACATGCATGCCCATGAGCCCTTCACATTGTTATTTGCAGATATATTCAATGGAGTGCCTACATTTGGATTGGAAAACAGAATTAAGCATGAGAAACGTTACGACTCTAACGACAGGTACGGTAATTCCCAATTACAGTTCCTTAGTAATGGCAAAAAGTCACGATTTAACGACCGACTATAAGAACTGAATCAATACTGTAAGAAGTGAACATTGCTTCATATGATGGAGAAAATGAAGGCAGAGTATTATTGCCACCACTAGGGAAGGTGACGGGCAAAGTAGCGTCTCCATCGAGGAATTGCATTACTTGCCTCATCTTAGGCCTTGCTTCCGGGCTTGGCTGAGAACAAAGCATGCCTAACTTCAATACAAGCTTCATTTCTTCCAGGACATAATCCCCTCCCAATCTCGGATCACTTGCCTCGACAATTACCCCTCGCATCCAGCAGTCGTTCACCCAATCTGTCACAGTGTAGTCTTGCCCTCCTACAAAGCTCAAGGGACTCCTTCCACAAGCGACTTCTAAGACGGTTATTCCAAATGAGAACACATCGGTGGCAGTAGTCGCTCTTCCCTTTCTAATCAGCTCTGGAGCAAGATATCCACACGTTCCAACGATATGGGTTTTATGAGGGTTTGATCCATGATCGTACAATCTAGCCACTCCAAAGTCCCCTAGACGAGCATTCATGTTAGCGTCTAGTAAAACATTGCTTGGTTTAACATCGCGGTGCACTACCACTTGCTCCCATTCTTCATGAAGGTATACTAGTGCCGATGCTAATCCCTTTACGATTTTGAATCTTTCCGACCATGAAAGATTTGGTTTCCCCTCTTCATATAGGTATTTGTCGAGACTACCATTAACCATATAATCATAGACTAAAAACAAATCGCCTTTCCTCCTGCAGTAACCTCGAAGCTGGACTAAGTTTCTATGCCTTAATCTCCCCATACAGGCAATTTCCGTCACAAACTCCCTTACCCCTTGACCTGAACTATGTGACACTTTCTTAACCGCGATTTCAACGTTTGTATATGGTAACTTCCCTTTGTAAACCTTCCCAAATCCCCCCATGCCTAAAAGCTCCTTGTCTTTGAACCCTTTGGTAGCTTTATAGAGGTCTTTATACGAAAATCTCTGGAGGATGTACTGTTGCTCCCAATCTTCAAGGGTTTCCTCGAACTTCTTCCTCCATCTCAAGTACATTCCTAGAGCAATACTCGTAAGCACGGCTGCTGTAAGAATGACAAATACCATAGAAACTCTACTCAGTTTCCGACTTTTACTACCAAAATCAGGAAGCGAAGGAAGTTTCGATAAATCTAAGGTTTGAGCTTGAGCTTGAGCTTGCCTGCCCTGGCTGAAGCTCCAACCAAGTACATAGTGACTACTAGCCGATGCGCTAGTGGATGAAGAGAAACCGACATACATGGTGTCTCGGACTACTTCAGAGAGATTGACAGGCAACGACAAGAGAGGCTTACTTGGTCGAGGGAGACCTAAAGGAGCCAGAGTTACGTTCACCACCGTGTCTACGCTGTCATAATCAATCCAAATTTGCATTGGTTTCGCGCTATTAAGATTCAAGCGCTTATTTCTTTTCTCGACATCATTAAAATACCCTGCAGTAACCGATGCCATGGACCGTAGGTCGTTGACATCAATACCAACATGGTTGTTGTCAATATCTCCAAATTCAATGCTTTGCATAGAGTCTAACTCCACAGCAAATATACGGTTAGAAGATTTCCCGTTTGTTGAAGAATTAAAGAGGCCAAAAAACTGACCGGCTGTGGCCTGGCTGAAGTCCATAGACGGCGAGAGAACAAAAGCAATTCCTTGCCCACACGCCGCCTGTATTTCAGGGAACATGGCAAAAGCGAAAGTGGTGGAAAATGAGAGGGATGAAGGTGAATCAAAATTAAGACGGTGTGGTACAAAAGCGTGCGCTTTAACTTGGTTCGAGGTGTTGGTTAGCTGTAATAAACCATTGCTGTGGACTGTTGCACCTCCGTCAAGATGCAGCTCGGCTTGTTGGAAACCGTTGTAAGTGAATTGCTTGAAGTTTTTAGTACTGGTTGTTAATGCTAAACTCCAAAAAGAAATTGCTATGACAAAGCGGAGTTTAACACCAGGCATTACAATAGAGAAAAGAGAGAGGAGGCGATACGAGAAATTGTAGCTTAGAGTCTTAGTACATTGTTTATGAGGAATGACAAGAAGAATCAGCAAGTCAACCAAGTAAACGAAGAAAAATAACCACATTCCGAAAAGGACATTAGAACCTAATTATGGGTCATGATTATGGTTAATCTTTGTTTAATAAGTAGTTAGGTGTTGTAATTTGGATTAATGTGCTGATGTTGATGCTTAATTTATTGTTGTCTTTAGCATCGTCTCTCGCTTGTGGCTAAGTGAGATCAACAAGTCTCAACAAGGACATTGAGAAAATTCGGTGTACTGAGGAAAAGCGGAACATACAAGGAAATCAGTGCCCTGTATCTAATGATTCAACGGCCAGTTTGAAGGACGGAATCAGGTTTAGATGCGTAAACCAAGGAACAGTTACAGAGGAGGATGACAGTAGCAAATCAGGTAACATTGTACTATTGTTCAGCAATGAGTCTCACTATAGACGGATATATCCGTATAAAGTAAAAGACGGGTCAAATATGACTATAGACGGATATCTCCCGTCTATAATGAGAATTTGTGATTGTTCAGGAACCTCTTGTTTCATTTTAGGCCTTTGTTCTCTCTTCGGATTTAAGTACAGCAGTCCTAATCTCAAAACCAGCTCCTAATTAATGACCCGAATTTTTAGACTTGCCCTTAAGATCCAGAATAGGGCTGTCAATGATATGAGCCGGCTTGTTGAGCCCTCGGAATCGGCTCGGTCAAAGCTCGGCTCGTGCTCGTTCAAAACGAGCTCGAGCTCGCGAGCTTAGCAAGGCTCGACTCGAAAGCTCGTTTGGGCTCGTTTATAATTTTTTTTTTGTATAATCTTTATATTGTAGTATTATTTTTATAATATTTTTTAGTATTTTATAATTTAGTTGTTTTTAAAAATATTTATATTTAGTTAGATACTATGTTACGCAGACTCGTTTAGAAGTATCCCACACGGGTACGTGTCCAAGTGTCGGACACGGCTATTTTTATGAAAAATATGCATTATTTAATTTTGGTTAGAAATGAGGTGTCCAAGTGTCATACCCATGTCCGAGTGTCGAGTGTCGGACACGGGTACGCGAGGGAATTAGAAGAGTCGGAGTAACATAGGTTAGATATAAAAGGTGAGAAAGTGAAAATATATAATGACAAAACGAGCTCTCGAGCTCGATCTTTTCCTGAGCTGAGCTCGAACTTCATTTTTTAAGGCTCGACGAGCTTCGAGCTAAAAAATTCAAGCCGAGCCCGAGCTCAGCTCGGCTAGTTTACACCCCTAAAATTCCAGAATACTTGTTTCCTAGTATATTTTTGGGTTAAAATGATGTACCAAAGTAACATGGTTTAACGACCACTTTGAAGGACCGAATTTGTGCTAGAAGCGCAAGCAATGGACATTGTCTCTGAGGAGGAAGGCGGAAAAGATGAGGATGGTAACGAACTGGATGCTCCCCAACCTTCCACAAGGAAGTCACTACCTTCAGGGTTGTAGTCAGATGGTATTTCAGGCAAAAGTGGATTATGGTTTAGATACTTAACAACTTGTCTCATTGTCGGTCTTTCTTGTGGCTTAGGATTTGAGCATAGCAGGCCTAACCTCAAAACCAACTCCATTTCCTCCTTGACATAGTCTCCCTCCAGCTTTGGATCACTAGCCTCGAGAATCGCTCCCTTCTTCCAACAATTATAAACCCGATCAACTAAAATCACGTCCTCTGGCGTATCAGCTTGTGGGTCAATTGGCCTCCTACCACAACCCACTTCAAATAACAACATTCCAAAGGCAAAAACATCAGTTCTAGTGCTTGGAACTCGTGTTCTATTGGCCTCAGGGGCGATATATCCAATTGTTCCTACCAGATGAGTTGTCCGAGGGTCACTATTGTGATCATAAAGTCTAGCAAGGCCAAAATCACCCAACCGGGCATTCATTCCTGCATCTA
The DNA here is from genome assembly GCF_048544455.1 of Silene latifolia. Classification (NCBI taxonomy): domain Eukaryota; kingdom Viridiplantae; phylum Streptophyta; class Magnoliopsida; order Caryophyllales; family Caryophyllaceae; genus Silene; species Silene latifolia. The sequence goes on from NC_133526.1 coordinate 198,573,043, forward strand.
ACAAGACATTGCTTGCCTTTATATCACGGTGAAGGACAACTTGTTCCCATTCTTCATGAAGGTACAAGAGGGCGGAAGCGACTCCTTTTATGATCTTGAGTCTCTGAGACCAACATAGCTTAGACGATTTCTCGTCCCTTGTGAATAGGAATTTGTCGAGGCTTCCATGAAGCATGTACTCGTACACTAAGAGTAGCTCTCCTTTTCTCCGACAATAGCCTAGGAGCGGTACCAAGTTTCTATGTGTGAGTCTTCTCATGCTGGCGACCTCTGCCACAAATTCCTTCATCCCTTGCCGGGAATCATGGGATACACGCTTCACAGCGACTAACACACCTGTTGAAGGCAACACACCCTTGTAAACCTTCCCAAAACCTCCAACACCAAGAAGCTCGGAGTCTCTAAACCCCCTTGTCGCGGTAAATAGATCCTTGTACGAGAATCTATGAGGCGCGTAAACCTGTTCCCATGATTCTTCCAACTCTGCATATCTTTTCCTCCTTATGACCCAAGCCACTCCACCTATCAGCAACACCGCAAGTGACGTTACACTTAGCAATACGGAGACAATAACTTGATTCAATCTCGACCAATGGCTCTTGAATTTTGGAAGAGATGGGAGTTTAGACAGGTCTAAATCTTGCGCCCGCCCACTTTGGTTCCAGCTCCACCCAAGCAAGTAATGACTATTTGAGACTAGGCCAGTAGCCGAGGAGAAACCAATATACATGGAATCAAGAAGTATGGGAGAAAGGTCTAGGTGCTTCGACAAGAGCGTTTTACTTGGCTTCGATTCATCAATAGGACCTACTGTTACATTAATCGACATTTCCACCCCATCATAGTCTATCCAAGCTTGCATAGGTCTACCACTACTTAGACGAAGCGTCTTCCATACCCTTTCTTTGTCAGAATAGTAAGATACTGGAACAGGATCAGCAGATATCAAGCTATTAACATCAATACCAACATGGTTGTCATTGATATCCTTGAAGACGGCATTTTGTTGGGAGTCGAACTCTACCCCAAAAACATGGTTTGAAGGTTTTCCATTGTTAGAAGAATTGAACAGGCCAAGGTACTCTTGTGCTAGACCAGTGTACCGTAAATTCATAGAAGGTGAGATAACAAAAACGATCCCATGGCCGGAGTGATTGACTATTTGAGGGTGCATAGCGAAAACAAAACAAGTAGAGAACGATAGATGATTTCGGCCAAAAATGACTGGTTTTGAGTAGAAAGAATGAGATGTTTTACGTTGTGTAAAGTCTGTCAATTGAAGAAGGCCATTCTTGTGGATTTGTGCTAGCCCATCGAGACGAAGATTGTTGATGGCTCCTTTAAAACCATTGTAGATGAACTGTGTTTCTTGAGCAGTAGTAATGGTAAATAAGACTATAAAAGCGTAGGCTATTACCGACAAGAAAGCAATACTTGCCGTACCTCTAGGAGTGGTATAAGGTTGGTGATGTGCAGTGGTGGTAATTGGCATTTGGCACGGTGTGAAGTTTTCTTTTCTGACGGTTAGTCTTATTTAAGATCGTCGTGAAGATAAACGTTTTCAATTGTTGACATGAAAGAAATATTTTTTGACACAAGTAGTGTATGATTTGGCTGATGTTTGATATTTTTTTTTATGACCTGTAAAATTTTGATTCGGAAACTTTGTTAGCTAAGCTAGCTAAACGATGTAGGGTGACATTTTTGTCTGAACTAGCGAAGACTTGACCAGAATGAAGGCTCTTTACATCTGCCACTCTGCCAGTACTAACGATCTTTTCACGTTGTAAAACGCCCTTATTATACGTCTAAGAAAACGAAAGAAAACAAATTCTTGAATAGACACTGATATTTTTTTTATTTTATTTTTGACAGCGACACTGATATATATGGTGCCCCAAACGTAACGAAAGTGGCAGTAAACAAATAACTCCTCATCTCCATATCTTTTCTTCTTGTCCTCATAAATTTTGTGAATTTGGTTAACTCATTGATGAACTGTAATTGACAACTATGACAAGTCCATAGTCATGTGGGAATGGGATGGGGCCGTGGGGGTAACCAATCAAGGAACAGTAAGTCTCTCGTAAGACATATAAGATGAAAACATGTCAAATATGTTCTCAGATAAATTTTTTGTTAATCCTAAGGCATCCCCCCCCCCCCCTCCCCTTTTTTTATCTCGTCTACCATAGTTGACCTGTTTTAAGTTTAAGATGAATATTGCCGTCTTAAACAAGGATTTGTGACCAAGGAAATATGTGGTGAAGTTTAAGATGATTGTATTTGAAAGGTATTCTTTGTTTGTTACTTCATCAGTTCATTGTCTAGTACATTTATTTTTCGTTTGGTTTCATATCGATTTTTATGTGAGCATGTGGTATGTGGTTTGCGCGATACAGTTACAAATCTGCTCTTAACTTCCCTATATGGCTGGCTATATACTAGTGTTAGTCTTCACCTGTAGACAGTTCATGAATCACTTTAACAACATTAACTTAATGTCACGAAAGACGAAGTACTAAGGGAGTCGGATGTGTACAACCTTGTCCAGAGAGAGTGTATTCAGTGAGTCTTCGGCTCCATTGGAATGAAAACACATCAACAACAACTGAAGAAACAATTTCCCTAAAAACATGTATCAACAATGACTAGTAGATCGAAAAAAAGCCTGTTTAACGGCCGAAAACTAGTACTGAATCAGAACTATAAGAAGTAGAAATGTCTCCAGATGATGGAGGAAATGAAGGCAGAGTATAATCAACAGACGAAGAGAATTCCGATTTAGAATTACCATAAGGAATCATCTGAGGCAAAGTAACATCTTCGTCGAGAAAATGCATCACTTGTTTCATAGTAGGCCTTGCTTCTGGCCTTGGATGACAACAAACCATTCCTAACTTCAAAACAAGCTCCATTTTATCCATGACATAATTCCCTCTTAATCTCGAATCACTTGCCTCGACAATTACCCCTTTCATCCAACAATCATAGACAAAATCGATCAAATTCCATTCCCTTCCATTATTGTCAATGCTCACGGGACTCCTTCCACAAGCGACTTCTAAGACGGTTACTCCAAACGAATAGACATCTGTGATGGCACTCGCCTTTCCCCTTCTTATGAGCTCTGGGGCGAGATACCCTACTGTTCCAACCACGTTGGTTGTCTGTGGGTTCGAACCATGGTCATACAACCTAGCTAGCCCGAAGTCACCTAGACGCGCACTCATTTCAGCGTCTAGTAAAATATTACTAGGCTTAACATCACGGTGCACGACTACTTGCTCCCATTCTTCATGAAGGTATACAAGCGCAGAAGCAACATCCTTGATGATTTTGAATCTATCCGACCATGAAAGATTTGTCGTTGTTTCGTCAACATACAAATGCTTGTCGAGGCTACCATTAGGCATGTAATCATAGACTAGAAACAACTCGCTTTTCCTTCGACAATAGCCAAGAAGTTGCACCAAGTTCCTATGTCTTAACCTTGCCATACAGACAATCTCTGCAACAAATTCTTTCATTCCTTGACCGGAACTATGCGATACTCTTTTAACCACAACTTCAACTTTTGTAGAAGGTAACTTCCCTTTATAAACCTTCCCAAATCCTCCAACACCGAGAATTTCCTTGTCTTTGAACCCTTTGGTAGCTTTGTAGAGATGTTTGTATGAAAATCTTTGGAGGATGTACTCTTGCTCCCAATCTTCGAGGAATTCCTCGAACTTCTTCTTCCACCTCAAGTAAAAACCGAGACCTATTGCTATGAGCATAGCTGATGTGAGAATCACCATTATAATAGAAATAGTATTTAATTTTCGCTTCTTATTACCAAATCGAGGAAGGGAAGGAAGCTTCGATAAGTCTAGAGCTTGAGCTTGAATTTTCCTCCCTTGGCTAAAGCTCCAGCCAAGTACATAGTGGCTACTAGCTGATGGACCCGTAGACGAAGCTAAACCGACATACATGTTGTCGAGAACCACTTTAGAAAGATTGACTCGCGAAGACAAGAGAGGCTTACTTGGTCTAGGAAGGCTTAGAGGAGCGAGGGTTACCGTCACTTCCATGGCTATATCATCATAATCGATCCAAATTTGCATTGGTTTCGCGCTTATGAGATTCAGACTCTTATTCCTTTTCTCCGAGTCAGAGAAATATGCTGCAGAAACCGATTTTATGGACCGTAGGTTGTCTAAATCAATTCCAACATGATTACTATCAATATCTTCAAATTCAAGGTTTTGCAGTGTATCCAACTCCACAGCAAATACATGGTTTGAAGAATTACCGATTGTTGAAGCGTTGAAGAGGCCGTAATACTGTCCAGCTGTGGCCAAGCTAAACTTCATGGTTGGAGCGAGTACAAACACGATTCCATGGCCACTTACGGCTTGTATTTCAGGGTACATGGCAAAGGCGAAAGTGGTGGAAAATGAGAGGGATGATGGTGAGCTAAACTCGAGAGGGATGGGATCAAAGGCGTGTGCTTTTATCTGCTTTGAAGTGTTGGTTAGCTGTAATAAACCGTTTTTATGGATTGTCGCACCACCATCGAAATGAAGCTTGGCTTGTTGGAAGCCATTATATGTGAATTGTTTCAAGCTTTTATTAGTACTGGTTGTGAATGGTAATAAGATCCAAAAATAAACTGCTATGTAAAACTGTAGTTTGGAAGTTGCCATTGCAGGAAAAAATAAAAATAAAGAAGGGAATGTTATGTCGTTACGCATGTGTCTTTGCTTATGGAAAGGTATTATGGTGGTTGATTAGTTTGATACATTTTCCCTTGTTTTTCTTGTCCATGGGAACTTAAGGCCAGTTTTAATGCTGACGAGATTCAAACTATAAATCATTGTCAAGTTAAAGTTCATTAGCACAAGACAACAATAACAAGACATTAGCCCAGTAATTCAATGGGTCTCGCAAATTGCGAGGTAACGAGGAGTCGATGAACAAAAACACAAAAACAGTAACTTACCTTTGAGCAAAGTTGGAATTTCCTTTACTTCACCAAGCCCATTTCTCGGTGGTGGGTTCGCTACCTTTAAGTCCGTCGTAATTTTTAGGATCAATTGATGAAAACACCCTTTAATGTAGCACTTTTTAAAACTTAATACCTTATCAATTTATTTTTATAAAACTTAATACCTTAATATGCACTCCTTTCACGCCATGGTGCACCGGGGCAAGCATTTTGTCAAAATGATTGACGCCATTCTCTTAGTAGCAAGCGACAATTTGAAGGCCTGATTTTCCTCCAATTCTTTTTTATCTATAAATCCCGTTTTGGCCTTTCTTAAATCATATTTTCTGTTTGTCGGGACAAGCTTTGTGATTTAACTCTACAATTCAGTTCAGTTCAGTTCAGATAATTTCAGTCCAAAAGAACAGGGCCTTATAGGAACTGAACTGGACTTATAGGGGCAAATAGAAGTCCTAAAGAACAAGGCCTTAGTAAGCTCACATCATGGGGATATCGTAATGTGGATGGTCAATTCATCAATTATCGGGTCACATTTTTTAAGTTAAATGGGCCGGGCTGAGATGCGGCTTAAGTTGAGAGGTTGCAAACCTAACACGGCCCGAACATGGGACATGAATAACTTCTTTCACCCCGAGCCTAGCTCATTAAGTAGCTGGTCACACCAGGCCGGGTTGAATCTTCTTTATTTTTATTTTTATTTTTTTAGTGTTGGGATCAGGCGGGACCAAAGACATTTGAGCATTAGCCCAGCTCGAGGTTGTGTTATGGGTTGGCCGGAGTTTCGTGGCCTATAGGTACGGGCTGGGCTTAGCCAGTATGACAAAAAGGTCACAAGTTCAAATCTCACCACTCATCATCTCTAAAGTGGAATGTTGGCAGCATGTATAATATGGAGAGGCCTCCCGTTACATTTACACTTCAAGCCCAAATGACATTTGTGTGAGGAGGAGTATTAGAGTGGAAATTAAAGCACAACAGTGGAAAATACTATGTAGTTTAAAAACTTTATAGCCTTATAAACCGTTTCATAACTAAGAGTTAAAACAATGAACGTTAAATGTGATAGGGAAGAATTACACAGTGCCCCGTGCGAAGCACGGGCATTCCAACTAGTAAATAAGATTTATTTACGAAAATAAAGAATATGAAAATAGGGGGAAAAATGGCCGAAATTTAGGGCTTCATAATAGGAAAGAAAAAGGGGCAAAAATTAGGGCAATATACAAGGAAAGTTTAACTATTATATATATTAAGATTATTTACCACTATATCATGAAATTAAATTGGCTAGTAGACGTGCTGGTACCCCCTTGCTTAAATGGTTAACCTCCCTTTTAATGCAACGCGTGTTCGAACCTTACTAACGACACTATTGATTTTATATTTTTATTTCCCCTTCCTTTTTTCCCCCTAATTGCACGAAAGTTTTTTACCCCAATTGACAAATTAGGGTTCATCAATAATTAACAATTTACGCCCCCAATTGACGAATTAAGGTTCATCACTAATTAACGATAACAAAAATCTAATTAAACAGTAGATCAATTTCACCAATTTCACGCATTGAATTACGGTTCACATTAATTGCTTGAACATCTATTGACGAATTAGGGTTCATCGAATTAGGATTAAATTTAAACACCTTTTGACGAATTAGGGTTCGTCATTAATTAATGATTTACGAATAAAAAATCGAATTCAATTTGCACGAATTTCACGAATTCAACTAGGGATGATAATCAATTGCTTGAACGATTTTGATTATTGTATAAGGATTATTAATCAATTTTATTAAAAAAAATTCAATTAGTAATTGATTATTAGGGTTTTTTCGAAATAAATCAATTATAAAAAATAAAACATAAAAACTAAATCAAATATAAAAAAAAAAATAATGTTAACTAAGTGTAGTTAATTTATTAACTATATATGCAAAATGACTAACTTAACCCGAAACTAATCTAACCTAGTTTACCACGGTTTGCCATGTGTCACGCCTCTATTGGTTTGTGTACAAAAAATTTGTGTATGTGTATCAGCTTCCTCTGTATCCTGAAACCTTCAGACGAAAATGAACGTATGAAGAAAGACCTTCTGCTTAACTTTAGGGAAACACACATTCTCATTTGTGATGGGTCAAATATTAACTACTTGAGTAGTTGAGTTGGTAAAGACAAATACTTTGTGATTCCCTAAACTTATCTTATCTATACATGTGGAAGATACTTGACCCGTGCTTATGACGGATATACCCGTCACAAGAAAAAAGGGGAAAAACATCATTTCTATTTTTTTTGTCCATTTTCTCTTATTATGATAATATTCATAGTTAATCCGAACCTTTTTATTTCCAAGTAAATTTATAATCACCCGATCATATTCATAGTTAATCCGAACCATTGATAAAAAATGGACCTCCATCTTTACTTTAACTTTAGGTATACCCTTATAAGGACTTCAGGAGTATCCCGATATACTCCCTTCATTAAACTCCATTTTGCATGTTTTTCTTTTGCACACTATTTACAAGTGGACATTCAATTTCAATTTTCTCTCGATATATAAGTTAAAATATATTCATATGGGATCTTATTTGTTTTATCTTTAAGATTACATTTAAAATATCTAATTTTTATAATTTTTGCAAATACGTAGTTAAACATATTTACCGCGTAAAAGTCGCGTTGACAAAGGTGATAAAGCAAACAGCTAAAGTGGAACACAAAGTTTGAGAATATCCCGATATAGAAACTGCCATTTTCCCTGAACATTAGTCCTCACAAAACAACAACAATGGCAGAAGAAGAATCCTCAGAAACCACCATTATTGAGGAAAGAGTTGAATTCATGGTTGACCCTACTACTACTAATGAAGCTGAACAAAACCCAACAAAAAGAAGAGGTTATTTTCTAAAACCCTCTTTAAATCTCAATGAATTACCACCCAAACTTCCAAAGATTCAATCTTTTTCATGGTCATCGAGACCGAATGTTATTTTTCTTTGCCGTTCAACCCCCTGTAAAGGTTGGCAAACATGGGTAGAAAAATTGAGACAAACCCAAGAGCCAGCGTGGCGAAAAGTCGGAATCTTTGATGCAATTAAGTGCTCTACTTATCACATTGCGAAAGTTAGTGATCTTATTTTTAGCTTGGTTGAAAAATGGTGTCCTGAGACTAATACATTTGTTTTTCCATGGGGTGAGGCTACTGTTACATTAGAGGATGTGTTTGTTTTGGGTGGTTTTTCGCCTTTTGGGTGTTTCTGTTTCGAGTAATAGCTCGAATTTAGGGAAAGATGTTGAGCAGGTTAAGAATAAATTGATCATGTCGTCTCGAAAATTAAAGGAAAATGCTAATAATTTGTCTCATTTAAGGTGGGAAGAGCAGTTTATGGGGTGTGGTGATCAAATAGAGTATGCTGGTTTTCTGTCTCTTTGGCTTGTCAGGTAGTTTTCGTCATAGCGGCCAGGATTTGTTGTGGAGCTAAACTAGCGTTTGGTCTTGTTGTTTTAGCTTCCAGTAAGTGGTGATGCTCAATTCTCTGTATCATCACCATTGCATTTAGTTCAGGTTTGGGCATGGGAGAGGTTTCCGATGCTAGGACCCGTCCCTAGGATGATTGATTGTGGAGAGGTTAGATTGGCGCGTTGGGAAAGTCATGCCAGGAAATTATATGATGACATTGATGTAAATATGTGTCTAGACTCAGCTAGGGAGAATTTCCGATGGCGCCCATATGGCATGTCTAGTGAAAATAGAAAAGAAGTCGGAGTATCTAGAGGCGAATATTCTTCAAGTCAAAACACCAACTGAAAGTAATAGAACTTTGATTAGAGTGGCTTGTAACAATGAACCAGCTGAAGCATTATGTCGGAATCCAGACACGAATCATGTCAACTTTCCAGTTGATGGTCATGTGACTGCCAGCCTGCCAGTGATGGATAAGTCTGATCAGAAATTGTTTGCAGCACGTTGCCTTGAGTACGAAGCGAGGATGAGTAGGTTGGAGAGGATGATTTCGGCTACTTCAGTTTATAAACCTACATGACTTGCATCTAATAATGGATAGAGTTACCTTTTGTCATTAATCAGTTTCAGGTACAATATGTTAGCATTGAACTACAGTAATTAGTAAAACAGAACTTGGTTATAACTTGAATAGCTGTGTTTTACCATCTTTTGTCATCGTCTAACTTTGGTAATGTAAGCCTTGAGAAAGGGATTTGTATGTATGATTTCTCTGCCTTATTGGCTATGACTTAGCTGTCATTTACCCTTGTTTATCATCGTGTTATATTGTTAATGTACGCTCTAAGAAATGGATTTATGTATGAATTTCTCTGTTTTCTCTGCCTTCGGACATCAGAATCAATTAGGTTATGCAGCTTGTTGAGTTATGACTCTCATTTTACACATCTGAAATTTCAGAATAAGAGGAATAAGTCAACGAGGTCGACAGATTAAAATTGGACCACATTCTGGTTCTGATACATTATCCTTTGTTTTTCCTTTTCGGAAGGGAACTTAAGGCCAGCTTTAATGCTGATGAGACTCAAACTTTAAATCCTGAATGCGACCACTTATATATATGCTAAACTTATTATGATCTGTCTTTGAGAAGTCATTACAGCGTATCATCTGTCTCATTTTCCGTCTCCTATAGTACGTCATGACTGTCATCTCCCAATACTCTGACTCATTAGACAAACTATCTATGTACATGTATGTGTATGAATATTGTTTTTCAGAATCAACAGATTGGAAGCATGTCTTAAATTTGCAGGGTAGGGTAGCATTAGCTCACTGTTGCCCTGGTTACGCATAGAATTCAGAAGGTACTCGAACTGAACTCGAACAAATTAGCACGCGATAAGACATGTCTAAGTGTGTGTTCAATGTGTGAAAACATCAGATTAACATACCAAATGTTCAAAGACATTGTGAGATAAAGTTCATTAGCATAGAAACTGAACCACTAAAGATAAAGACTTTCAGGACTTATATTACAGAAGTCATCTTAGTAAATTATCCATTGATTATACTCACTCCGTCTCAATCGTTTGTTTACCTTTAATTAAAATACCCCTCACAAAAAATGAAAAAAGGTAAACAAATGACTAGGACGGAGTGAGTATATAATATAAGCAATGTGAAAGCCTGATATGCCCTTTTCTTTTTCTTTGTTATACCAACTCCTTGATTTACTTGTCATAGCATCAAATTTTTCAGGAACGCTTTCTATAAACAAATAATAACATTACCCGAGTGCCTCAGGAACCCCTTTCTATGACAACTCATATTAGCTTACTGTAAACTATTTCGGGAATAAGACTGTTGGAGTATATATTATCCGATAACATAGGTCTGGCATGCCATATCATTGTAACTGATAATTCTGTCATTCAGATGAAGAAGTACAGTGTGATTTTGAACGAAAAAACTGCAGCAAAAACAGGAAGATTCGTGCATCCGGGAAAAAAAATAATTAAAAATCGAATCAGCCTAACCAAAAACATATAGATATCACTGACAGGAAAAAAAATTGCAGGAAAAACAGGAAATTATTAATCTATGAGAAAGAACTAAATAAGCTTTAACTACTGCAAATTTCAAATTACATTCAGAAACCGGAATTAGCGACCACTGTGAATGACGGAATTATTAGAAAATAAAGTCGCATTTGACACAACAAATGAAGATGACACTACTGAACTTGATGCCCCCCAACTCTCATCTATCAAATCATTCCTCTCAAGGTAAAAATCGGGTGGAATATCAGGCATCTTCGTCTCAGAACGAAGAAACTGAACGACTTGTCGCATACTCGGCCTTGCTTCAGGGTTAGGATGTGAGCAATGTAATCCTAATTTTAATACCAACTCCATTTCTTCACTCACATAATCACCTTCCAGTTTAGGATCACTGGTCTCCTGAATAGTCCCCTTTTTCCAAGATTCGAAGACCCAGTCGACTAATAAAAAATCTTCTCGAGCTGGATCGTGTAGACCTAGTGGCCGCCTCCCACAAGCCACCTCAAGGATAAATGTTCCGAAAGCAAACACATCAGTAGCAGTAGTAGGCTTACCTGTTATACTTAGTTCAGGTGCAAGATACCCGACTGTCCCAACCACATGAGTACTTCTAGGGTTAGTATCATGATCATATAACCTGGCTAACCCGAAATCCCCTAACCGGGCATTCATATCACCATCTAACAAAACATTGCTCGCTTTCACATCACGGTGAAGGACGAGTTGTTCCCATTCCTCATGAAGGTAAAGGAGTGCAGACGCGACACCCTTAATAACGTCCAGTCTCTGAGTCCATGGAAGTAAGGACTTGGAATTATGATTGCGGAATAGAAACTTATCTAAGCTTCCATTAGGCATGTACTCGTACACCAAGAGTAATTCTCCTTTTCTTCGACAATATCCCAAGAGTTGGACTAGATTCCGATGTCTTAACCTTCTCATACTAACAATCTCCGCCACAAATTCTCGCATACCTTGCCTCGAATCATGGGAAATTCTCTTGACAGCAACTTGGTTTTGGTTAATCGGAAGTACACCTCTGTAAACCTTCCCAAAACCGCCTGAACCTAAAAGCTCTGAGTCTCGAAAACCCTTTGTCGCTTTATACAAATCTTTATAAGAAAGCCTATACACATGGTATTCCTTTTCCCATGATTCCTCAAGCTCCTCAAACATCTTCCTCCATATAACATACCCAATTCCCGCGACAAAAACCACCAACAAACACAAAACAACAAGCAATACTATAAAAACCGCGCTCATTTTCCCCTTCTGAACGAAATTAGGAACTGATGGAAGTTTAGAAAGATCAAATTCGGGTGCTAATCCAACATGACTCCAACTCCACCCTAAAATATAATGATCATTAGCGGTAAGTCCAGTAGAAGCAGAGAAACCAATATACATAGAATCACGAAAAACATCCGAAAGATTTAGTTTCGTTGATAACAGACTCTTACTTGGTTTCGAGTTCTTAAGAGGAGCTATCGATACATTAATCACCTTAGTTTTCGCCTCAAAATCAATCCAAACTTGCATAGGTTTTCCACTAGTAAGCTGCAGGGTTTTGTTAATTCTCGCAGTATCATCGTAATAACCGGCTGAAGACGAAGCATTAGACCGTAACCCATTAATATCGATACCAACATGATTACCATCGATGTCATTAAAGACAGCATTTTGGACAGTATCTAATTCTACTGCAAAAATATGGTTAGAACTTAAACCATTGTTGGAAATATTAAAAATTCCTAGATACTCTGCTGGAACAGCTTGCTTAAAGTTCATAGACGGCGTTATAACAAAGGCGATACCATGACCGCCATGACCGGGAACATCAGGATACATAACAAAGATGAAACTAGTTGAAAATGATGAGTTTGTTTCATTGAATTTCAATGGTTTTGGGTAGAAAGCATGACCACTTTGTTGCTTTATTGTAGTGTTTGTTAGTCGAAGACGATTGTTTGAGTCGATAACTGCGAGCCCGTCTAGATGAAGGTTTGATCCTTGGAAGCCATTGTAGATGAACTGTGTTTCATCTTGAGCAAAGGCTAGAAAAACATAGAAGATGAGAAGTACTACTAAGAATTTTGCCATGAAAAACGGTTACGCATTACTGTACTGGCGAGTTATATTGTAAGAAGTTGTGATTTTATATTATGTTTTTTTTGAAAGAATTTTGATCAAGAAACGGATGAAGATGAATGGAAATTTTTGGTTCAAATAAATGTAGCAAATTAAATGAAATTTGGTATTTAGCTCTAAGGAAATCATGTGAGAAAAGGTAGTTTGTGGTGTGTATTGACAATTCAAATTTGTATCACTTTGTTGCTTTATGCATGAAAATGTTGCCTTTTGACTAAGTCTAGGAAAGTTTTTATACTTTTTTAAGGAAATTAAAACAAAACCGTCTCATAAGAGAATTCGTAAACATGATGATAATAGTGACTGAATTTGAATGAAAAATGATACTTCTAGAGGAAATGAACAGGTATTCCGTCTTAAAACGGTTACCTATGTCTTATGTGTTAAACGAGTCAAATCCTATCTCTAGATAGAATAAAAGTTTATATTTTTCTAAGCATTTTGTTTTTTGTCTCATCTGTTTATTTAACACGTTTTAAAAATTTTAAACGAGCATTTCGCCTTAAATAAGAACTAGTGTAGAGCCCGCGCAAATTCGCGGTAACTATAGGCCTTTTTTTTAGCGTATTAGTTATAGAATTTAGATTTATATCTCGCGAATTTTTATAAAAAATAACTAATATTAAAATTAATCAAAAGAATTGAATAATTCCATGAATTGTGTTTTTTTATAAAAATATTTTAACTACATCAATTTTTTTTTTTAAAAAAAAATCGTCATAAAGTTAATTATAGGAGATACAGTTTTTATGTATAGATTATTTTAAATGAAAAATTAGTTTAATAAATGAAAATCTAATTTGTTTTCATGTATAACTTTGAGCACTTTGGAGGGAAACTTTAGAGAAGTTGTATTCTTTTAGTATATAGGAGAATTTATACTTTTAAAATTTGCACCTCATTAATATTTATCAGTTCACTCCATTGTATTTTGATATGAAACAAAAGAATTGAAATAGAAAACTAATAAAAAAATTATTTAAGTTGTGAATTTTTTTTAGTGAATGTTTTTTGGTCACGAAGCTAATGATAAGCATGTGTCAAGTTATTCTGTACAGTAATAATTATTGCATTACTGAAAAATTTAGCAACTTATACTTTAGAATTTAATATCAATTTTATTTTATTTTAATGAAAAAATCATAATTATGAATTTATTTTTAAAAATTAGAGTTTATTTATAAGAATATATTCATTGAAAAGATAATAATGTAATGAAAGAAAATTAAAAAAAGCAAATCATTGTCAATGTTTTTGCATAACATTTGTAAATAGTGGGATGTAGCCATGTAGGGACTCCAATGCCTTATCTTGAACAGTTAGTCTTGTTGAAGACGGGTCGGAGCAAGTGACGGGTAATGTCACTCACAAAACGGATAGGGGGAAGGTGGGCAAGACTCTACGCGTTCCTCTCTCTCTCTATTGGGTCATTTGTGAGAGGAAATGGTATCTGTCACTTCAAAGTGACGGATACGTGCCGTCTTCAATGAGATTTTGTGTATCTTGAATGTATGAATATGATGAAAAATAGGAAGATTAATTGTAATTAAATAAAAGTGGTGGAATATGACATGTGATTAATTAAAGCATAGGTTTGTTTACATACCTTTAGCGGGTTGAAAAGGACTCTAAAAACTAATGTTATATGCATTTTTAGTCTTAGTTTTTTTTGTGCAAAATTAAACAAAGTCATAGTCTTCAGCTGCTATCAATACTTAGTCAAAAAAAACATGTGGGACAGTTAAATGATCTACTAAATACAGAAAATTAAGAAGTTATTGGAGTATTATTGTAGCATGTGTTGTCTGACTTGTGTCTATATCACACTGGTGAGTGGTCGCTGGTGCATTTATTTTGCAACATTTGATAGTTTCATCCATCCAACTTAATATATCAACTGTGTGGATTGAATATTGTATAATTGTATGTGACATGGGCGACAATATATCTTGCTAGTACATGTAATTCTTTTGTGATTATGGGAGTCGGATGCTGACGTACGTGTTCATGGCTCACCATATATTTCACATATACAAGACTAATTGTTCTGATTTTTCACTTTTGGAGATGGTTGGGGTATCTTTATGCAGTTAGTCTTGTTGAAGACGGGTCGGAGTAAGTGACGGATAATGTCACTCACAAAACGGATAGGGGGGACAAGGTGGGGGCACCCCCATGTGCTTCCCTCTCTCCTCTATTGGGTCATTTGTGAGAGGAAATGGTATCCGTCACTTTGGAGTGACGGATACGTGTCGTCTTCAATGAGATTTTGTGATCTTTATGTTGCAAAAACTTAGTAATTGCATATTGTTAGGGATAAAAATTACATTTTTTATCACCTATGACGTGGCCGACAACGATTGGAAGAAAGCAATTAAAGAGGATAGATGACGTGGCAGATTGAGGGCCATAGGATCAAGATGACAAACAAACACAAGTGGGATATTTATCTTGTCAAAACCCACGTGAAGAAAGCAATAACCACTTCCTATTCTTGTGGGGTTGACCAAGAGTATAGGAGCAAAAGCAGGGAAGAAGTTTTTTGGACTCTAAACCTAGCCTCTACAACTATATAAAGCAATAGAAGAACAACGTTCAAGGGCATTCATCAGTACTCTCAAGCAACACTTCACTCCTTAAAATTTATCTACAATTGGTGATATTTCTCTAGCAACGTTACACTTGTATTTCCTTACTCGTTCAGAAAAATCTCGATTATAGTGCAAAAGTTGGCGGGATTCCGACTCCCTCCGCGGTTGTTCCCACACCGGGTTTTCCGCGTCACCAAAAATCATCCGTGTCATTCTCTTCGTTTGTCTTTATTTCGTTGTTCCTATCATTGCATTTTAACCATAATTGGCATTTAGAATTGATGGGGCATATTCTGCACCCGCTGACCGAGTCAACATATTGAGCAAGGTCAAAGCCAAAAGACAACAAGTCAACATATTAGATGACCCCTAACTTAACCGACGCGACTGTCGGTCACTGTCACTGGGTCTCGGCTAGGCAACCAACCAGCCGGGAGACATATCCGCGTACTCATATCCAAGACCCCTCGGCATGGAGTCAACCAGGCCAGCCGGCCTGCCATGGGTCCCTCGGCCGAGGGTAGAACAGTCTTTTCCACCTGCTTGGCCACTACGTGACAAAAAGTAAAAGTCTATAAATACTCCACTTCTCTCAACGAGAAAAGGATCCGAAATATAACCTAAACATCTCATAATCTGGTATAAACTCCCTTATCTCTCTACAATATACTTTGCCAAGTAACACACAACTTAATCCCTTTAAGTTTACTGACTTGAGCGTCGGAGTGAGTACGCTCGGTACCAAGCCGAGCCCTCAGTTTGTTCATCTTTTACAGGAGAGACCGAAAGGAAGAGTCAAGTTACGACATCATTCAACAAGCTCACGTGGTAACAACACTGCTCCGAAATTAAACCCGGAACAATTGGCGCCGTCTGTGGGGAGAAGATACTAAAAGTTAATCACCTCCTATAAAAAAAACCCACTCAAAAGCGACGAAGATGTCAAAACAGCCAGAACTTGTGAGTGTAGAAACGGAATTCTACCAAGACGACACGGTCCCTAATTCTGGGATCGGGCAGTCCCCCACCGGCCGGTTCACTGAACCGAGGTACGGGATGCCGAAAGAGATGGAAACGCCGCTGCCCGCCGACCAAGTCACTGTCATGGGACATGTGGTCGATGCGCCCAAAACCAAGCTATTCCTAGACACGATGGGTAGTACGCCGAGTAACCCCCGTCGTAACGACGATTCTACAAGAAGACACCCACAGGTGAACAGGGCCCATAAAGTAACTCCGAACAACCTGACCGGAGCGATGCAAGAGGTTGGGCGTACCAAAACGCCAGCGGTGCCCGTGTTGTCAGTGGCAGACCAAAGTCCTTCCCATACTCGCGGGAGGACAGCGTCGTCGCGGCACCAACGAGGCCACCCCCAAAGAAATGAAGAGAGAAGTCCGACTCACCAAAGTCGGACAATGAGAAGCCCTTCCCGACAGAGGGAGGCAAGCCGGACTAAAGGCGCGAGGAGCCGATCGCCGCGTGTCATTCGGCACGTGGTCAGACAGCCCCCCAGTGCCTATGTCCTCGACGTCCCGGTGCCAACTAAACTGAAGCTGCCAGCCATATCATACGAAGGGGATAGCGACCCCACCGACCATGCCGAGGCTTTCGAGTCGTACATGTCGGTGTGGGAGCAACCCGATGAGGTGTGGTGTCGAGTCTTACCAACGACCCTCCACGGCATGGCTCAAAGTTAGTACAAGGGGCTACCCAATGGCTCGGTATACTGCTATGCCGACCTAAGAGACAACTTCATAGCCCAGTATGCTTGCAACAAGCGAAGGGCCGTGGAGACATCGGATCTCCTTACTATCCGACAGGGGGAGGACGAGTCCCTCCGGAGCTACGTCAAGAGATTCGACGCCAAGGTTCAGCAGATCCGTGAACTGAACGCCGAACTGGCGGCCTTCGCACTGATGAAAGGCCTACCGAAAGGCGATTTCAAAAACGAGCTCATCAAGTGCGAGGACCTCAACTTAGACTCCGCCAGGAAGATGGCCGACCGAGCCATCAAGGTGGAGGACTATCACAAGACCTGGCTAGGCCACAGTGAAACTGGGCACCCAGAAAGGAGGAGCCGGGACAATGTAGATGAAGGACGCCGTGACGTTAATAGGTCACGTCCTGAGAGATTTAACAGGAAGCAGAACTCGGCGGGCGCCGGGGGGAGTTCGGAACCATACACACCGAAGCGTTACAGCAATCTCACCCCCCTGGTCAAATCACCGGCCGAGGTCTTCACCCTAAGCAAGAACGACGGACAGAAGTGGGCAAGGCCCCCCAAGATGAGGGGGGGAGGGACGGTGACACGAGCCAGTACTGCGAGTACCACGGCCACACCGGCCATAAGACCGACAACTGTCGGCACCTAAGGGACGCCATCGAGGAGCTAATCCGAAAGGGGAGCCTCAGCAAGTATGTAGCTGAAGACCCAGGAGCAAGCTCCGACGGGGCGGATAGAAAATCCGTTTTTCAACGGATGGGAGTAATCCAGTGATGCCCATCGGGCCCTGACACTAATGTACGTCTCAGACCGGGGGGGAAGCACAAAAGAGCCCATCCTTACGGCAGGAGGGCAAACCGATGAATACCGGCTGACAGACATGGAGGGTGTTCCTCTAATGAGCCATTGGAACACGGACAATCTAAGGAAATACTTCGTATAGCGGCGGAGGTGTCCAAGACCGTTGTGGGCACCCCAACGCATGATTATACCTTATGAAAAATGATCCAAGTTTTCCATCAAAGTACTTGTCCCCTCCATAAGTCACGCCAGAGTAGACGTCGCGGCCAGCGCCGGGCAGTCACTACCGAAGAAAAAAAGCGTATTAAGCACTGTTGAGACGCAAATTTGACTGCCCCGGCCAATCCGGGAGTGGCAGAGGAAGCGATCAATATGTCTACAGATACGGAAAGCAGTCGAAACGTAAACTCAGTTGCCTCGGCCAGAGCCGGGAGTGACGAGGGAAACGCGACTTGCCAACAGCAGTTGTTACTCGCCACAACGACCAGCATGCTTAGGAACGTATAAGTACGGTTGAGAAACGCAAATCGGACGCCTCGGCCAGACCGAGAGTGAAAGAGGAAGCGATCAACACGTCTACAGATACGAACGCTGTCGCGCCGTTACCCCGATTACCTCGGCCAGACCGAGAGTGACGGGGACACAACGACCGATACGCTAACATGTTCACAACGGTGGTTGGGATAGCAAATCTGACCGCCTCGGCTAAGACCGTGCGCGGAGAAGGAAGTGACCAACATGCCAACATGTTGAAAAAACGTTAAGTACAGTTGAGATACGCATTCTAACTCCCTCGGCCAAGCCGAAGGTAAAAACGAAAAGAAAAAAAAAGCGCTCAACTAATAACGTAAGAAGACAACTCAGATGAGAATGAGATAAAGACCTCGGCCGAGCCGGAGGCAAAATAAACAAACTCTTATTGAAATGTTTACAGGTAATACAAGAAAGAAGACGACGGTCGTCCTCATAGGGATAGCCTAAACACAACCTACCAATGTTTGAACAAAAAAAAAAGAACAACAAAAGGTTACAGACATAAGATTTGAAGCGCCAAAAGCTTGGCAGGGAGGAAAGGCTCAATAATTGGCCCCCGAACAGCTGAAGCTATCCGAAACGCCGGGTGAATCTGGTAACGACCGCCCGTCTCCCTATGCCTGTTTCTGCTCGCCACCGGCAGTAGTGGCAGCATCAGTAGGCGGCCCAAAAGCCAACTTGGCAGCTTCATCTGCCTTAGTCCTCTCAGCTTCCTCCCTGACCTCCTTCACCTTAGCATCCCGGTCCGCCTTCTCCGCGGCCTTCGCCGCCTCTGCCTCCTCCGCGGCCTTTTTCTCCGCAGCAGCCGCCTTCTCATCAAGAAGCCGGTCAAAATCTTGCCACGGGAATTTACCTTCGGGAAAGAGCTCTTTGATCACGTCCCTGGTAGCATCTTCAGCCTGGTCCCGGTACTGGGCACACATGCCGGGGATGACAACGGTTTGGAGCGTCTCAATGTCCTTCTCCCTCTGAGCAAGGACAACCTTAGTGTTCCTGTGCTCCTTCGCCTCGACGCCATGCAGGGACTTCCATTCTTCCCTATGCTCAACCATGGCCTTATAGCCGACCTCAAGCTTGTCCTTTTCCTCCCGCAGCTTAGCGGCATCAGACTCAGCCTTGGCTCTCTCAGCCAAGATCGCCTTCTCAGCATCCTCCCTAAGCTTCCGCTCATCGAGGAGGTCCAGCTTCGCCTTCCCGGCCACCTTCTTAGTAGCGGCAAGCTCAAGCCTAAGCCGTTCCAGCTTAGGAGCGGATTGAGCCACAACCTTTTCTTGCTCTATAATGTGAGCACCGGCTAGCTCAGTCCACTTCGCCAGCCTCTTGGACAACCTTGCGTCTTCCGCCACAAGCTGAGCAGGGGAAACCTTCTGGGATGAAGAGTCAACGGTGACGTTTTGATCGCCCGCCTGCACAGGTTTCTTCCCCACTTGCTGTTCAGTGAGAGCGACGGCCGACGACGGTTGATCTACAAAAAACTCAGACAAAGCATCCATGTCAACGTTCATTGACATGTCAGAGAGCTTATCATCAGGAATGCCTAAAGAACCACCTAAATCCGAGCCACGGATTAGATCCGTACCAGTCTGGACCTTCTTGAATGAAGGGCCGGCTGAGTCCTTCTTTCCCCCTGCCTCGGTGACGGTGGTAGCAGGCATTGGTTCTTTTCTCTTCTTTGAAGGAGGAGGACCCTTCGCAACGGTGACCTCCTCATCGGTAATATCGACGACCACCACCTGCTCCCTTTGGACTTCGGGGACCGAAGATTGGGCTGGAGTTGACGTCGTGGCCGCCGTAGTAATTGTCTTCGGTGTTCGGCGCGGCACACGTCCGCCAATCTTCGCCTGAGCCGCCGCCACATCCAGTGCCTTCAACTGCTGCTCCATAAGTTCGTTGGGGGCCGGTCTACGATAACGCGGCTCGACCTTAGGATGCCGCTCAACAACTCTCCCGTTCTTGTCAAGTCCCAACCTCTTAAGGATGGAGGCGGAGAGTTCCGGGCCAAATCGGTCTGCAAAAGAAACGAAGCAAGAGTTAAACAAAAGAAGTAAAACCAAAGTTCAAATACAGAAACATAAAAGCAAAGGTGGGCCTCACACCGACCCTACTCACCCTGGTTGAGGGCCGGTATGAGGCCGACGCGGCAAAGCGGCTCGTCCTGAAGAACGATCTGCGTCGGGGGCATCCATCCCTTCGGCGTACCATCCTTCTCAGCCTCAAACAGCCTCATTGCCCGCTTCTCGTCCTCCTGAAGATAGACCTTCGCGGCGTCCATCTTAATTTTATTACGGGAGACGTATTTTACATACTCTCCCCTATTCTCGCACCGCAAGTTGACGCGGCTCTGGAATGACCGGGGCAGTGGGTAATCCTCCGGCACCTCGACGTACACCCACCGCCCCTTCCAGTCCTTGCAAGACGACAACTTGGAAACGGTAACGTAACCCGGCTCCGTCTGCACACTGTACCACCCTGGGCCGCCTAGGGTACTCTGCCGCAGATGATGAAGCCGACGGAACAGGTTAACCGTTGGGGTCTCCCCCTTAAAGAGACAGAGCCATACGAAGCTCACAATCGTCCTGATGGCCAACGGATGCAGTTGCGCCACGACGACGTTCATAGCTTTGATTATGGCAGCAACGTGTACATTCAGAGGAAACCGGAGCCCATACTCCAGGTGTCGATGTACACGCGATACTGACCCTCGGGAGGGCAACAGACCGCCTGACCATCCTCAGGGATAACAATTTTATACCCCCTGCCGAAGGAGTAATGATCTTCAAAGAGGTCAGGGCCGGAGCAACTAGCGAACTTATTCGTCCAAGCACGATCAGAATTGATCGAGCAGGCGTCGCCGTGAAACAAGAATTGCGGCCTCTTCGAACCAGATGGGGTCGCCTCATCATCATTATCATCATCAGCATCTTCATCAGAAAAACCCTCGAGATATTTCTCATCCACTTCAGGAGACGGCGACTTCGGACCCCCAAACCCTATCGGGCTGGCAACCAGTGGCTCCTCCTCATAAGGATGCGACGGTTCGCCCCCCGGCACAGAGGTACTGGGTCCGGCATTAGTAGAAGACATGGTGACAACAAATAATTAACAAGTAAAAAAGTTGAAAAATTTGCTTGTTTACCTTGGGAATAAGTGTTACGCCGGGTAACGCTTTGAAGACTAGAGAGAAATTTCTTCGAAAAACTAAGAGAGAGGAAATTTTTTGAAAGAATGAAGACTGTGCGGAAAATTGAGGGGCACACTGCTCTATTTATAGATACAAAGCCCATTCAATTGACCAATCCGGGCAAAGCCCATGAAGATGAAGCGTCCACCAACCGACACCAGGACACGTGTCACGCATGCAGCCACGGAATGTCAATCGACACAACAGTTACCAAACTTCTTTGACACGCTCCTTGGTATGTACTTGGAAACCGGCAAGCTGATCAACCAAGCTTTGCAGCACCGGCCGGGGGCAATCAAAAGCAGCCGGCACTCTCAAACCTTGGTCTCGGCCAGCGCCGTTTCCTTTTCCACATTAGATGTCCATTACTCAACCATGTGGAAGGGGGATATGGTACGGCCTGAACAGAACCAAGGGAACAGAGTCAAGCCGAAGAAGAAGAAGCCGATGGAGAAGTTCAACATGCGCAGAATATACGCTCAACACTCATCGAAGGTCCATACCACGGCATAGACTACGCTGGGGGCAAATTGATGGGGCATATTCTGCACCCGCTGACCGAGTCAACATATTGAGCAAGGTCAAAGCCAAAAGACAGCAAGTCAACATATTAGAACCCTAACCGAGCGCAAACTGTCGGCTGTCACTGTCACTTGGGTCTCGGCTAGGCAACCAGCCGGTAGGGAGACATATCCGCGTACTCATATCCAAGACCCCTCGGCATGGAGTCAACCAGGCCAGCCGGCCTGCCATGAGTCCCTCGGCCGAGGGTAGAACAGTCTTTTCCACCTGCTCTGCCACTTGGCCACTTGGCCACTACGTGACAAAAGGTAAAAGTCTATAAATACTCCACTTCTCTCTACGAGAAAAGGATCCGAAATATAACCTAAACATCTCATAATCTGGTATAAACTCCCTTATCTCTCTACAATATACTTTACCAAGTAACACACAACTTAATCCCTTTAAGTTTACTGACTTGAGCGTCGGAGTGAGTACGCTCGGTACCAAGCTGAGCCCTCAGTTTGTTCATCTTTTACAGGAGAGACCGAAAGGAAGAGTCAAGCTACGACATCATTCAACAAGCTCACGTGGTAACAACACTGCTCCGAAATTAAACCCGGAACAAGAATACTCACTATTATTCACATAATTAATTCGTAAACGGTAAATTTTTAGCAAAACAATTTGGCGCCCACCGTGGGGCATAAGGATCATTTTCTATAGCCAAATCTCGCAAGACCTAACCAGCCGTCATCATGTCCGGAACCAGCCAGAATCCATCCAGCAGCCAGAGCATGTCAGCCCTTTCCTCTGGAGCAGGACCTTCTCCTGCGTCTGCAGGATTAGTGAGCGCTCCTCCAGCATCCAGCCAGATGGTTTCCGTCAGCATGTCACCCAGAACCATGTTTTCGCCTCTGCCTCTAAAACTGCCGCAGGTACCCAAGGAATCAGGCGCGCCCAGCCAGCCCAGATCTAGCAGGGAAAGCAGCCCCAGCGGAGGTGAAGCTGCGTCCAGAGCCCCGACCCATGAGGGATCAGGTGCAGAAGTTTTCAGAAGCATAAGACCTCCAGTGCTTGACCCGATGCAGGTGATGATTCAGGGGATGGATACTCTGCGTCAGGCCGTTGAGGATCTGAGGAAAGACAACCAGAACCTGATTGCTCAGATCGTGACAGCAGTTCAGCCCAAACCAGCATCAGCACCCGAGGCTCTGAACCTGATCAGCGGTGGAGGAACAAATAGATCAATTCCGTCAGAACTAGTCACCAGACTAGACCTTGCAGGAGTAGCATCCAGTGAACCAATTGAGCCCAGCGGATTGGGATGTCTATCATTTGACAACCCACCCAGCCTGCAGCAGACATCAGGTAATGCTTTGTTTAACACCCCGTCAGGATCTGACTATCCACCTTTTGCAGGTACCCCCGCCCACCAGACATCAGGATGGCAATCAGGACCTGTCGTCAATACAGCAGCCCCATCCTGCAACCAGTTCACCAGTGGAGCCTGGATCGGAAGCCTACAGTAGACACCAGGATGGCAGCCTGGATCCATAATCAGCGCAACACCAGTGACCAGTCACCCAGCGTCTGGCCAATTTTCTGGAGTGCCCTGGCTAGGAGGTACACCTGCTGGTCCCTTCCCGCCTGTTTCTAACCCCCTTGCAGGAGT
This sequence comes from Silene latifolia, assembly GCF_048544455.1. Taxonomy (NCBI): domain Eukaryota; kingdom Viridiplantae; phylum Streptophyta; class Magnoliopsida; order Caryophyllales; family Caryophyllaceae; genus Silene; species Silene latifolia. The sequence goes on from NC_133526.1 coordinate 198,596,720, forward strand.
AGGTAGTTCGCTGGAGCAGCAGTACCAGGAGCTGAGAGACCTGATGTACAGGATATCAGGCGTAGCACGTCCATTAGAGAAAGCGGCACGCGATAGCTATGCAAACTCACCTTTCGTGGGCGACATAGCCCTCGTCGGCGTTCCTAAAAGATGTGTACCACCAGCCATGACGCTCTACGACGGAACCACAGATCCACTTGATCACGTCAACCACTACAAGCAAAAAATGATGGTGATAACCGCGACCGGGCCCTTAAAGGAAGCTTGTATGTGCAAAGGATTTGGATCGACCTTGTCTGAAGTAGCCATGTAGTGGTTCGTCGAACTGACCAATAAAAGTATAGCCAACTTCGTCGACCTAGTTAATGCATTCAACCAACAGTTCGCCAGCAGCAGAAAGCCAGAGAAGCAGACCAGTGACCTCTACCGGATAGTGCAAGGGTTTGAGGAGTCTACTCGTGATTACTTGAACAGGTTCAACAAAGAGAAAGTGGCAATTCCGAGGTGCGATTTAGCAACCGCTATACAAGCCTTCCGCCGAGGACTGCACCAGGATTCAGAGCTATACAAAGACGTGACCTTGCATCCGTGCACTACCTTTGAGGAGGTACAATCAAAGGCGATTGCTGTCATGAGGTTAGAGGAAGACTTTGCACCCATAAGAGGCACTTACGATTCAGAACCAGTATCCAGAAAAGCCCCGGTAGAAAAGAGGAGCGAAAGATCAGGACCCTACAGCAGAAGCGAGAATAAGGTGTCTGGAAGCACAGAAGGGAAGGACGACGCATACCTACCCCTAGAGGAAGACTCAAAGATTCGAGTGGATAGAGGAGCACGAGAAAGCATTTAAGGAATTGAAACATTATCTCAGCACTTCGCCACTCCTGTCGAAACCAGAGTCAGGGGAGCCACTATTCCTGTATATGTCAGTCACAGAAGCAGCAGCAAGTGCAGTGCTAGTACGAGAGCAGCAGGGGTCACAACATCCAGTACACTACGTCATTAAGTCGCTGCTTCCTGCAGGGACCAGACCCAGGCAGAGCAGGACATTCTGAATCTAGAGGAAGACAAAGGAGAACAAGTGTGGGAGCTACATGTGGACGAAGCCTCCAACGCAAGAGGAGCAGGAGTAGGATTGGTCCTCAAATCACCCCAGGGAGATCTCATAGTCCAGGCTATACGATGTGAATTCAAGGCCACAAACAACGAAACAGAATATGAGGCCTTGATCCTGGGTCTGAAGCTAGCTCTGGATCTGAAAATCAGACACCTCCAGGATGATGGCATACCTAGATATAGCAAAGGATTTAACCCTCAGATTTGCCAAGTTCAACATCAAACAAATCCCCAGAGACCAGAACGCAAAAGCAGATGTGCTAGCCACCTTGGGGGCAACCTTCAAAGCAGGAGACATCTCCACAATACCAATTGTCCACGTGCTGGAGCCAGCGATACTAAAACCTAAGCAGGAAGCAGGAGTGTTGTGCAGCCCCAGAAGTGAAGAAGATACTCCAGACTGGAGGAAACCGTACCTGAACTGGCTGCAGAATGACACCTTGCCAACAGATAAAAAGGAGGAAATCCCTCGTTGGACCCTACCTTAGATGCCTGGATCGGGAAGAGTCTCAGGCTGTTTTGCATGCTCTCCACAGTGGAGAATGTGGAAACCATGCAGGGGGCAGGAGCATGTCCAATAAAGTACTGAGGTAGAGATACTTTGAGCCCACAGTGCGCAAAGATGCTGTAAAATTTGCATAAAGGTACGACGCCTGTCAGAGGCACGCACATGTCACCACCAAAGATGGTCAAGAATCGGGTACTCAACCTACGGATCTGCTCGGCCCGGGTTCTAGATTTTGCTTTGAAAATTCTCCGCTCTCGAATATTTTTATAGTTCGAAAACTTTTTGCATCTATTCGAATTTAACATTTTCTCGGTTTCGAAAATTTTTCGCATATATTCGAGTTCAACATTTTTCGGTTCGAAAATTTTCTGCATATATTTTAAGTTCAACATTTTCTGGTTCTGAAAATTTCCTGCACGTATTCCAATCTCAACATTTTCTGATCTGAAAAGACCCTACATGTATTCTGACCCTGATATTTCCGGATTCTGAAAGTTTTTCAAGTTAATAAACCACTTTAATATTTCAAATAAAGAAATTCATTTTTATCAACCTTTTCAAATAAATGGCCAAGTGAATAAAACGCAAACTAATCTGGCAGAGTCTGTATTCACTACAGAAGGCGTGTGTCCGTGGCTAAGCACGTACAACCGGGACAACCAACCTCCCGCGATTCATTAGCACCCACGCAAGCCTAGGCATACTAGACCCCTTAGCCAACATCCAAACAGCGATGGCCAAACATACAGCGTAAAACGTGCATGCACAAATCAAAAGTACGCCAGAAACGGCAAGATACAAAGCAAACGATAGAACACCTGCGACACTCGCAACACACGCTCAAACGTAATCATTCTCACGACACATTGATAAACATTGCATTTCCGACATATAAGTTCATAACGTGTCTACATTGGTTAGATCGCTAGATCATGCATTAGAAGGTCATCGCATACACCTAGGTTGTATTACTAACATTTCTCAGGTACCAGCTGCATATAAACTGTGCAAGCAAGTTTTGCCAGAGGTTCTCAGTACCAGAATCACCTATGCCGACCAGACGCAGAACAGTAGAGTCAAGAAAAGGTTGGACCTAGCATCCACCAGCTGGATCCATCATTCACCAGCAGCAGGGGATCCAGGTGCAAAGTTAGACCCGGAAACAGGAACAGTCCCAGAAGCAGGAGCAAAGTCAAATGGTGGAGCAGACCCATGGATTGGGGGCATGGCTGCAAATGGAGTAATCTCAATGAGAACAAACTATGTGGCCAAATCAGGAGTAGGCCCTCTTTCTGGCGCTGGATCCATATGCAGAACCAGGATCTGCCTTTCTCTTCTCAGCAGACCTAGGAGCAGGAAACAACATCCGACCAAGCAGACTCAGGTCTCGTGTAGATCTCGACCAGCCAAAATCTCCTGGGAATTTGAGTCCTACTTTGGAGGGACTCCCAGGAGCAGGGGGCCCAGAGACAGGAGACTCAGAAGCAGGGGCTGCGTAGAAGCAGAGGTAAAGCCACGAGGTGGAACATATCCAGGAATAAAAGGCTTCGTAGCAAGAGGAGTGACCTCAATGGGAACTTGCTCCTTGGTTGAACCAGAGACAAATCTCTTTTTTTGCACGAATACCAGAAGCAGAGGCAGGGCCAACTTTTCTCTTCTCGGCTGGCTTGGAGGCATCTTCAGCACGTCTCTTCTCCCTCAGAGCCAGAACCGCAGCAAGTGTAGCCTTAGGCTTAGCAGATCCTGGAAGAAGGTGAGAAGTCAAGAAACAGTACAACAAGTCAAACAGCAGCAGTAGTACTGCAAATAAAGTAGAAGCAGAGCTACATATCAGACGACATAGCATCCAGAACCTGAAAGACTAGTTTCCCTCCTCATCCTGAGTATGAGAAGGAAAATTGGGGGCAATTGTTAGGGATAAAAATTACATTTTTTATCACCTATGACGTGGCCGACAACGATTGGAAGAAAGCAATTAAAGAGGATAGATGACGTGGCAGATTGAGGGCCATAGGATCAAGATGACAAACAAACACAAGTGGGATATTTATCTTGTCAAAACCCACGTGAAGAAAGCAATAACCACTTCCTATTCTTGTGGGGTTGACCAAGAGTATATGAGCAAAACAGGGAAGAAGTTTTTTGGACTCTAAACCTAGCCTCTACAACTATATAAAGCAATAGAAGAACAACGTTCCAGGGCATTCATCAGTACTCTCAAGCAACACTTCACTCCTTAAAATTTATCTACAATTGGCGATATTTCTCTAGCAACGTTACACTTGTATTTCCTTACTCGTTCAGAAAAATCTCGATTATAGTGCAAAAGTTGGCGGGATTCCGACTCCCTCCGCGGTTGTTCCCACACCGGGTTTTCCGCGTCACCAAAAATCCTTCGTGTCATTCTCTTCGTTTGTCTTTATTTCGTTGTTCCTATCATTGCATTTTAACCATAATTGGCATTTAGAATACTCACTATTATTCACATAATTAATTCGTAATCGGTAAATTTTTACCAAAACACATATATGCTTTAGTTAAATAGGGAGTGCGAATTTACGGAGGGCTATACATAGTGTTACAACATTTCAAGTAGCTTCTCCATGTTAATCTTTTACTGAAGACCAGACAAATCCACCAAACGAGATCCTCACCAGAAAGCCCTCAGTCATCCAACTCCACCACCTTGTTCCACCATTGGTAGCCTGTCAATAAAGGTCGACTCACACTAGAAGGATCCAACCACAAAGCATCTATATGACCCTAAAGCTAGGGACAAGATCCACTGATCATCCCAAATGTGTCTTTCTTCTTCTTTAAAGCGCCGACACTACTCGAACCTTCTAAGTACCGCTCAAAACTACCCGCCTTTCGTTAACCTTCACAACCGATGAAAACCTAACATGAACCTCTTCATTCACGAGCTCCTTCTCCTTCTCCCTCGAGCCCTCTCAAACTGCTTACTCTCAATGTCACCGTCCTGTACAAACTTAAAGTCGTCCTCAAAAGAAAACCATGGACATGATGAAAATTGAGGCTCGGGGTATTACCTCACAGTGAAGTTGCCTTTGAAGAGCCTTCACTTGTTCTAATGTGAGTCCTCATTAGCAATCATTTTCCCTCGTCAACCATCTAATGAAATTAAACACGTTAGAAACGAAAAATGAACAAATATTTACCTAAAATAACATTCATTTACTGAAATCGATAATAGTGGAAAATAACTTGTTTTAAAAAAAACATTGGAAATAGGCTTGGATGTGAAACAATCACATCCATACCTGAGTCTACAAGTGGTTGTTTCACGTCTGAACCTATGCTCGAACATGGAACAGTCACGCCCAACCTAGTTTTGAGGGTGATTTTGATAGGTGAGTTAGGTTTAAATCGCACTCTAATCCATTTTAATTTGCTAACTTTAATTAGTCATCTATGGAAATTAACAAAATTCATGAATTTTTCGCAAAATTATTACATAGGCAATTCATTATTATTGATGACAGATTTGAAATTTAGATGAAACCGATTTGTTATTGTTGACAATCAGTTTAAAATTTCGAAAGCGATTTTTTAATCTGATAATTTGATTTTGATTCGAGTGAAGCGCTTTTATTTGGGCTTCAATTACGAAGAGAATTACCAATATTATGGGTAAGCTCATCAACTTTGTCGACGGTTAATAATTTGTCGACGACAAATACGATCGAGTCACATTTCAACACATCTAAATCCGCCCATTATCAAAGATCAATTCACAAAATTGAGCCTAGCCCAAAATTAAACCCATAAACCCTAACCCCGATTTCTCCCCCATTTCCCTCTTTCTCAATCCCCAATCCTCAGCCTCTCTCATCATCATCTTCATCCATCAACAATGGCTTCCCTCTCCACGGGAGCCCACCTCTTCACCTCTCCTTCATCCTCCCACCACCTTCGTCGTCGCCATAACAATGGCTTCCTTCTCCCTTCTCTCTCCTCTCACTCTCCTTCCACCAAACCTTGTTCCATTCACTCTTCTCTATCCTCCAACCACTACACTCACCAACCTAAACCCGAACCCGAATCACTTCAACCCGAATCCAACCCTATCACCTCCACCAACCTACCCTCACTCTTCTCCAAATCCCTACCTAAAACCCTAGCTATCTTCTCCCCCGCCGGAATCCTCCTTTCTCTCGTCCTCTCCTCCGGCGACGGAAACTTCGGCGGATTCAACGGTGGAAATGGCGGCGGAGGTGGAGGTAATGGCGGCGGAGGTGGAGGTGGTGGCTGGTGGTCCAGATTATTCTCCGCGGTGGCGTACGCAAAGGACGAAGGCGGTGAAAGCGGAGAAGGCGGTGGAGGAGGAGGAGGATGGGATAAGCACGGATTGCCGGCGAATATCGTAGTGCAATTGAATAAACTAAGTGGATTTAAGAAGTATAAGGTGTCGGAGATATTGTTTTTCGATTTACGGAGAAGAACGACGGTAGGAACGGAGGATTCGTTCTTTGAGATGGTGTCGTTACGGCCGGGAGGTGTTTATACGAAAGCGCAATTGCAGAAGGAGTTGGAGACATTAGCGTCTTGTGGAATGTTCGAGAAGGTTGATTTGGAAGGGAAGACTAATCCTGATGGAAGTCTTGGTGTTACTATTTCGTTTACGGAGAGTACTTGGCAATCTGCTGATAGATTTAGGTATAATTCCGTGTTGTTTCGGTTTTGAGTTGTTTTGATTGATGTTTAGGTTGATACTTCACTGATTGATTTAGTATGTTTTAAGGCTGTTTAGGTTAGAATGTGAATTTAGTTGTTTCGATGTTTAGGTTGATAGTGCTGGATCTAGTATGTTTTTGAAGTTAATTAGGTTAGAATGTTGTTTTGATGTTTAGGTTGACTTTCATGGAATGTTTTTGAAGTAATTTAGGTTAGAATGTGAATTGTATTGTTTTTAGGTTGATAGATAGTACACCGCTGGAATTGTACAGTTTTGAGGTTGTTTGGTTAGAACGTGAATTGTATTGTTTCGGCATTGTGGTAGGACTTTGTGTTGATATTTCGGCATTTGGTGAACTAGTGATTAGTGATTGCCTTTTCTGTTTGCGAAAATTGTGTAGGAGAGAATTGCAATGTGAGATGTGGGTAATTTGTATTTTTTTTGCTCAACTTTATGTTGTTTCGATATTTAGCTTGATATGCTAGATTTAGAATGTGAATTCTATTGTTTCGACTCTGTTGTAGAGTTTTGATGTTTGCGTTGACATTTCGGCTTTTGGTGGGTTTGTGGGTTAGTGATTAGAATGTCGATTCTATTGTTTCAGCATTGTAGTAGAGATTTGATGGTTTTGAGGTTGTTTAGGTTGGATGTTGGAAAGTGAATTCTATTTTTTCGGTTTGGTTTTGTGTTGTTTGATGTTTAGGTTGATAGATAGTAGCACACTGCTGGATTTAGTATGTTTTTGAGGTTATTTAGGTTACAGTGTGTATTCTATTGTTCTAGTTCGGTTTTGTGTTGTTTGGATGTTTAGGTTGATAGATAGTGCACTGCTGGTTAGTGTATTTTTGAGGTTATTTAGGTTACAATGTGAATTATATTGTTTTGGCAGTGTGGTAGAGATTTGATATTCATGTTGACATTTCGGCACTTGGTGTAGTAGTGATTAGTGAGTAGAATCTAACTTCTATTGTAGGATTTAGTTGATGTTATTTAGGTTAGAATGGGAATTCTGTTGTTTCGGTTCAATTTTGTGGTGTTTGGTGTTTAGGTTGATAGTATGTTTGAGGTTGTTTAGGTTAAAATGTGAATTCTATTATTTCAGTTTGGTTTTGTGTTGTTTTGGTGTTTAGGTTGATAGTACATTGCTGGATTTAGTACGGTTTTAAGGATGTTTTGGTTGATAGTAAATTGCTGAATTTAATATGGTTTTGAGGTTGTTTAGGTTAGAAATGTGATTTCTGTTGTTTCGGTTCCGTTTTGTGTTGTTTGGGTGTTTAGGTTTGTAGTACACTGATCGATTTAGTTTGTTTTTAGGCTGTTTAAGTTTGGAATGTGTATTCTATTATTTCGGCATTGTGGTAGAGATTCAATGTTTGTGTTGACATTTCTGCATTTGGTGGATTAGTGATTGTAATGTGAATTCTATTGTTTCGGTGTCCTAGTAGAGATTTAATGTTTGTGTTGACATTCGGAATTTGGTGGATTAGTGATTGCCTTTTTGTTGCGCGAAATTGTCTAGGAGAGAATTAGAAGGTGAGATGTGTTACGTGAGGTATCTATATTTTTTGTTCAATGTTAGGCTGATCGATTTTATGTGTGTGGATATTTAGGTTAGTACTTCTGGATTTAGTATGCTTTTGAGGTTAGTTGGGTTAGATGTTCAAACGTGAATTCTACTGTTTCTGCGTTGTGTTAGTGATTTGATGTTTGGGTTGACATTTAGGCATTTGGTGGAATAGTGATTAGTGAATTCCTTTTTGTTGCGCACTTGCGCGTAAAGGTGTGTAGGAGAGAAGTAGATGGTGAAATGTGTGATATGAGTAATTTATACTTTTTGTTCAATTGTATGTTGTTTGAAGGTTTAGCTCTTGATATGCTAGTTTTAGTATGCTTTGCGATTTTTTTTGGGGTTAGATATGAGTTTCCTTGTTTCTGCATTGTGTTAGAATTTTAGCATCTGGTGGATTAGTGATTACCTTTTGTTCCGCGTAAAGGTCTGTTTGAGAGAATCAGAAGGTGAGGTCTGATGTGGGTAATTTATAGTTTGTGTTCAGTTTATGCTCTTAGATATTTTAACTTGATATGTTAGATTTAGTGTGGACTGGGGTTCTTTTCGTTTAGATGTGATTTTCATTGTTTCGACTTTCGACATTGTGGTAGAAATTTAGCGTCTAGTGGATTAGTGATTACCTTTTTGTTGTGCAAGGATTGTTGAGCCTTTTTGTTGTGCAAGGATTGTTGAGGACAGATTTAGCTGGTGAGGTGTGGTGCGAGTTTAGGTTTAGGATGAGTTTATATCTTGCAATTGTGTAAGATTGACTCCAAAAAGTGTCGCTTAACTTGACAAATGTAGGTAGGGTCTTATTTGAGGTGTCACACACGACCAGCGAGATGTTGGTTAAGTAGCTTGCAGACGCAGTATATGACTGTTGTAAGTGTATAAAGAGCTGAGGTTGATAGTTCTTTTCTAATACTAGAATTTGGATGGAATAATTGAGTTATTGATGTGCACGCATGTTTTTTTGCTGGTTCAGGTGCATTAATGTGGGCTTGATGCAGCAGACACAGCCGATTGAGATGGATCCCGATATGACCGATAAGGAGAAGCTAGAGTATTTTAGAAGCCAGGAGAAGGATTACAGACGCAGGATTGACAGAGCTCGCGGGTGCTTGTTGCCTCCTGCAATTAACCGGGAGGTGATGACTATGTTGAGGGAGCAGGGGAAGGTCAGTGCAAGGTTGTTACAGAGAATTAGAGATAGGGTTCAGAAGTGGTACTTAGATGAGGGGTATGCTTGTGCACAAGTGGTGAATTTCGGGAACTTGCATACAAAGGAAGTGGTTTGTGAAGTGGTAGAAGGCGATATTACTCAATTGGTGATTCAGTTCCAGGATAAGCTAGGGAATGTAGTCGAAGGGAACACTCAGTTGCCTGTTGTCTGGAGGGAGTTGCCTAGACAGGTAACATCATTTCTCTTTTCTGTTGGCTTCTGTAGAGTGTGGAATTGGTATAATACTCCGTATTAGGTTTTGGGATTGACTTAACTATCTCATATTTTCGAGAATCAGTTAAAAGTCGCTGCTTTTTATTTGTTAGGTGGAAAACACTTTCTTTCCACTGTGATAGTAACCTGTAGTTTTCTCACTTTCCACAATCTTTTAAGAGTAAAAAATGCAGCATATTTCAATCAGGTTTAGTCAATGTCTCTGAAAGATATGTAGACTTAAAAGGGTTTGATCATTATTGATATAATGGTATCCACTAGTTGGATTCAAGTTGAGTTTCAGTACTCGGATTACTCTTATCACAAAGTCCTGCTTTTGAATCACTGAAATATTGACGTGAACGGAGGTATGGGTTGGTGAAATGACTTTTTAAATTTTTATTAAAAATGTTGTGCTGTCTAATCTTTTGCAGCTTAGAGTTGGCCATGTTTTCAACATCGAAGCAGGGAAAAAAGCCTTGAGAAATATCAACTCCTTAGGTTTATTCTCAAATATTGAAGTGAATCCACGACCTGATGAGAAGAATGAAGGAGGTATCGTTGTTGAAATCAAGCTTAAAGAACTGGATCAAAAGTCAGCAGAAGTGAGTACAGAATGGAGTATTGTTCCTGGCCGTCAAGGTCGCCCCACGCTGGTAATATTTGTTTTATGATACATTGATACTCTCCACTCTGAACTCATGTGAATGTTATGATTATGATGAGTTCTACTAGTTACAAGTAATGTTTTGAATTTCTGATGTCTTTGCAGGCTTCTATTCAACCAGGTGGAACTGTCACCATTGAACACCGAAATCTGAAAGGTCTTAATAGGTCATTTAGTGGCTCTGTAACCACTAGCAACTTCCTCAATCCTCAGGTAATTTACCATGTTCGATTCTTCAGGCATCAGGGCCTTATGTTGTGACTTTTGTGAGTTTATGTCATGCTGTGCATAAGTAGGCATCCCGTCTCCTTTCTTCCCTTAAGTAATGGATGACCCATCTATCTTTTCATGTAGTTGAAGTAATTCAATGCGTGTTAGACAAACTATCTGTCTTCCAATGTTTTTTTTTTAATTTATGTATTTTAAATTTCCCTATCACCAACATGAAGAAAGAGGACACCAGCTCCAATTTATTTCTTCGTGAAAATATATGTTGTGACCTACCTCCGTTGAGTCCTTTCCCCCTGATTACAGCGAGGTAGTTTGTCGCAGAACTACTGAACAATATCTTTTCCTTAAATTTTCAAAAAAAAAATCCATAGCTAAGAAGGGAGAAAATGGTGGGGGATTGAAGAAGCAAAATCACATATTTCGCGCACTTTTATTTTATTTTTTTGTTTCAAGAAGGCTATGGTACAAATTCTAACCTGTCTTTTTTTTCTAGGATGATCTTACTTATAAGTTTGAATATTTGCATCCATATCTGGATGGTGTATATAGTGCTCGTGACCGTATTCTAAAAATCGCTGGCTTCAATAGCCGAAAGCTGAGTCCTGTGTTTACTGGTGGCCCGGGTTTGGACGAAGTTCCTGCTATATGGGTTGATAGAACTGGGGTCAAAGCAAATATTACTGAGGTAAATCCCCTTCGTCTTACCTTATGCCTATTAATTCTATCCTCAACGATCTGCCTCATCTGTTACTCATATCTTCTGCATTATTGTTTTACTTCTGAAGAATTTTACACGGCAAAGCAAGTTCACCTATGGGCTTGTAGCGGAAAATATAACAACACGAGATGAAGGCAGTCAAATTACTGTAGTAGGTCACCGAGTGTTGCCAAGTGGTGGGGTTAGCGCTGATGGACCCCCTACAACTCTAAGTGATACTGGTGTTGATCAGATGGTGTTTGCACAGGCAAATCTTACCCGTGATAACACAAAGTTTGTGAATGGAGCTATAGTTGGTGAGAGAAATGTGTTCCAGGTAACCATTTTGTCTTTTGTGAAGAGTTGCGTACTGATTTCTCGAACTGTTTTCTTCCCACCCTATAATCTTGATGCTTGTATCTTGCTTCTTCTCTGGTATTCGTTGATAGAGAATGAGCTTATTAATCATCAGTGACTACACACATGAAACTTCTGATTGGTGAAGTGTATTATCTACAAGCAGCTTCAAGATTTTGAATTATTGAACTATATCTTCTACAAACGTAGACATGTAACTCAACTGTGCCTTTATGTGTTCCCATCCCCACTCCCATGGAGCGTGTGTGTGTGAGCGCACACGTTTTTTTTTGCTAGGGTGGGGTGGAACAACAGACAAATGATACTAAAAACGAAAAAGCCTTCTACTGGCTAGCAGCCATTTCTGATCTCCCTATCATGATCGAGTATACATCACTTATCTTTATGCCGCTTGGAGCCTAGAAATCTATTTTGTGTGGCGTATGGTGCCTGTACGTGCCCTTACAAGTGCTTGTATTCTCCAGTGTCAGTATCTTTACCTTTGATGATGAGAGTATGGGACTTTTCAGTCTATTTGGCGCTTCATACTCCTCCACCCTCTCCCTAACCCCCCATATCCCAAAATTAACTTATAAAAAAGTTAGTGTTGCACATCTTATTCCATGTGACAAGACTTTAATGCTACTCCAAATATTAGGTGCCATGAAGTATATCATCTACGGAAACATGATTGTTTAATTGATTAAATGTGTTGAGTCCGTTACTCCTAAAGCTCATTAGAAACTCGAATTGAATCAACACTAATACATTCAAGAAGCATTTTCTATTATATATAATGCGCAGTGCCTGACACATCACAAAGGAATGTGGGCATGTATCATCTTGGCATGGAGACGATTATAGAAGTCAGATAAAAATCTCAAAGCTCTTATCTTTGGTTAAAAGAAGTTCAGCTGTGGCTCAAAACAAACACTTATAGTTTCCATCAAATATTGATTTTTTTGATACCTTCTTAAGTATCAAGACTCACAACTAAGGCCCCAATAGGCTGCCCGCCCTTTTGACTGTTAGGGGGGAGCCTCAGTGTGCAAGGATGTGGTCAATGTATGGTGCATTAAATGGGACTTCTTGAAACATCAAATTGAGGCAACTGACACAAAAGGCCGCCTTCTTCTAATGAATATGCTCATTTTATATAGCGTGTGTTGCACTTATTTCAAATTGTTAGCTGTGAATATGAATTGTATTTATGGTTATGATTTTGTTAGAAATTGAATTGATGCTCATCTTCTGACTGCAGGTGGACCAAGGTCTTGGAATCGGCAGTAAATTTCCAATTTTCAACCGTCATCAACTGACATTAACCAAGTTTCTCCAGTTGAAGGAAGTAGAAGAAGGTGCTGGAAAACCGCCACCGCCTGTTCTTGTCCTTCACGGACATTATGGTGGTTGTGTGGGAGATCTTCCCAGTTACGATGCCTTTACACTCGGTGGACCCTATTCTGTAAGAGGCTACAACATGGGTGAATTGGGTGCAGCTAGAAACATCCTAGAGGTAAGAGCCCGGAGAGTTTCTATTCAGCTATGTTTTTCATTTGCCTTATCATGATTGGTTTATATAAAAGTTAATGAAAGCGCTGAAGAGCCGAGCTCAGACAATTGTATTATGAATGATACAAGCTCAGACAACTGTTAAGATACCGTGCGATGATTTTGAGGGGTCTTGATAGAATTGTTGTAGTGACTGCTTAGATGGAATGACGGAAGCCTTCAATTTTACCTGTTATGTGCGAAATCAGGACCTTAGTTAATAAAGTGCGCTTGAGGCATGTATACACAGATCACCTATGTTACTCCGGCCAGGGGCGGACCCAGGGGGGGTCCCGAGGGGCAGGTGCACCCCTGAAGTTTTTAAAATAAATTTTTAGAAGTGTTTAATGTAGACATGAAGTTACCATGGCATAGTTGGTAGAGGTGTCAATTTCTATTTGGGGAATAAGGGGTTCGATTCCTAGCAACTACATAAAATTGATAGTGTTTTTATGGGCCTTGGCCCATATACTCTTTTGCCTCTTTCAAATATACTATATGAAAAAGTAGCTTGATATAGAGGATTCGAACCCTTAACCTTTAGATGACTAGCCAAATTCTAAACCATTGAACCGCTTACACTTATTGTTAAGTTAAGTAGTGAAGTGTATTATATTCTACAACGGACATATTATGTTTAGAATTTATAGTATTTTAGAGAAAACGTTTTTTTTTTTAAAAAAAGATGTCTATAAGACCAATTTTTTTTTTTTTTCATTTTTTTACTTATAGGAAAAAAGATTTTAGTGCGTAGATAACGCGCCAAAAAAATGTAAATAACGCGTCAAAAAATTCAGCCTCCCCCCCCCCGACACTAAATTCCTGGGTCCGCCACTGACTCCGGCACTTCATTTAGCTGCTGTATTATCATGTCCTACACTTCAGGCACTTCATTTTAGACCAAAATTTGAAAATTGCCACAGAACAGCTGCATCCGATACTCCGACACCGTGTCGTGTCTGACGCTTGCAGAATGCAGATGAGTTAGAGTGACATAGAAGATCACTATGGTCTATGCACTAATCAAAATGCCGCAGATCACCTTAGATGTGCCTTGAGCAATTCAGCTAACTTGAGGCACTAGTATACAATTTCCCCCTTCTGTTTAGAGCTCTTTTATTATACCCTTTATCTTACCCCATTATTCATAGCTTTTACCCTTTTACTCATTAGTCTCTTAAAAGGAGATCTCGCCGCACAAATTTTTAGTTTGTAAAGATAAAATTGGTTAAATAGCATTGTGCCTAGTGTCCAGAGACGCACTCCTACTCCTTTGTACCACTGCCTCTTGTCCCCGTCATGCGCTTCACGTCTTTTAAAAATGTGATGGCCTTTTTTTTCCCGAAAACAATATTGGGAGTTGTTGATCCAAAATTTTGACTGGTTTTCCACTGTAGGTTGCTGCTGAACTACGGATACCAGTAAGAAATACACATGTATATGCATTTGTAGAACATGGGAATGATCTCGGAAGCTCCAAAGATGTCAAGGGAAATCCGACTGAAGTTTACAGACGAGCTGGCCAAGGTTCTTCTTATGGTGCAGGTGTCAAGCTAGGTCTAGTCCGTGCTGAGTATGCTGTCGATCATAATTCTGGTACTGGCAGTGTTTTCTTCCGGTTTGGGGAGAGGTTTTGAGCTCAACTTTCGTTTTTGTTTGTGTTTATTAGTTCACTGAGTTCCCATATGTAACCGAGATCATCTCTTGCTTTTGGTAGCTTTAGCTTCTTTATAGAGCGTGTAGATTTTCGAAGAACCCTCTTGATATTACCAGTTTTCGAGGAGTAATATGGTTAATAATTGAGAATTCCCTCCATCCATAGATAATATTTTTTTCTTCTCCCCTTATTTGTTTGTAATGGCTTTGTAATAACTGCAAGTATGATATAGTATCATCTTAATCCTACTTTTTATCGTCAACATTTGATTTTGGTAATCAACTAAGGTTTATTGAAATACAATGTAAAATTTGCCATGTTTGATTTATCAAATCAACTACTCGAGTACTCTGTATCTTTGTATCTTTATACTGTCATCTTTAATCTTGTACGAATTATGTGTTGAGAATTATATCGAGAAAATATTGAAGTTGGTCCTTTTATTGAGCATCCTAAATGCTAACAATTGAGCACAAATTTTAGAATAACACCGTCTTACCGTGTGAATTGGTCCTTTTATTGGTTAAATAACCGTCTCACACTTACACAAATTACTGTCAAGAGACACAAAATGAGAGTTTTATATATTCCTCATTTCGTAATCAATATATATACTCAGTCGAGTGGTTTCATATGTAAGATCATATAGTCGTAAAAATTTGAGCGGCTATTTTTCAGATCACAATGTTGTATTGTACAAACATTGGGAATCTTTCTTCTAACCAAAGATACAACAGAAAACAAAAAAGAGAGCAGCAAGAAATTGAAGGACGAGTCTTTCTCTAGAGATTCAGTTAGCTATAGACCAAGTTCCTTCTTCAATTTCGCAAGACTCGCTTCAATCTCGTCAATACTTTCCTTGATGCCACCAGTCCCCTCGTTGCCTTTAGTATCGACATTGTTTTGTCTTTCCCCTCCGAAACTCTCGAAAGGATCCCGTCTAGGCTGCTTAACATCGGTATCGTCATCTGTGATGTTGAGTTCCTTTTCCAAGAACTCTACTAACTCTTCTCCAATGTCCTATAAAAGGAAACTAATATTAGCTCCTTCAGCTACAATATTTGCACATCTTTCTGAAAATATATAACCGCCTACTGGAACGTATAAATTTTCAAACACGAAAAAAAGAAGCAAAAAATAGGCTAGGCTCACCGCTAATTCTTCCCATAAGCTCTTTGGCTTCCCTTGTGAAGATGCACTGGCTTCCCAGTTTTGGAATTCTTCCTGTAGATCTTTGAAGAAGTCCCCTGCAATAACCAAAAACTCGATCAAAGGGGGAAAACTAATGACGACCTCTGAAAAGATAGAAATGAAATTCCGGCGCAAAGAGACTCATGCAGTGCACTAGTCAAAGAAAACAATTGTACCCAAGGTACTTTGAACATCCCTGAAAAGGTCACCTGCAACACAAAGTTTTTCAGTATAAGCATACATACCTACGTCGCCACTAAATGTACAGGTAAATTAAGTGCTTTCCGTTTATTTATGACTACAGTGCTGAGGGCCCGTGGCGAATTTTGGAGGCAAAAAGTAAGGGGAGTTAAGGTTTGAACTTTTGACCGCAAAGTTGAGATCAAGGTGGTATCACTACAATCAGATCTACCAAAATCATATGCATATGTTCCCTCTATCTGTTCTACTTTTTCCTTAAGGTGCTTGATATCTTTTGTGTTTCGTTTAGCAAAATCTGTCCACTAATTCCCATAAGAAAATAATATATGCATGATCACGGGATATAAAGATCCTTCAAATTTCGAACACCGAAAGTATGGCATTTATTAGGTTATTCAACATCTTCTTCCGGCTAGCATTTGTTGTGAGCCATGGAGGGGTTGAGAGTAAAAAAAAAACTCGTAATCTTTTCGAATGAAATATAGCCAAAAATCCATAATCAAATAATATAAGCACAAAATGTATACCAACAGTTTTGGACTGCGACCACCTAAACAAAAAAATCACAAATAAACCAATAAAAGGTATGGGATTTGGAAATGTACCAAATCCGTAGAATTCTTCCTCCTCTTGAATGCTGCGACTTCTTCCGGCAGTAGAATAGGAAGCATCAGAATCATATCTCCTTCGAGAATCAGAGCTGATCAATGTATTGTAGGCATGCTTTATTCTCATAAACTTCTCTTGAGCATCCGCCTGTATATATAAAAGTAAACTTAGGATATGAGCAAGACAGGAATAACAAGATATTAGATTATTAGATATGGAATTTCGGAATTCTGAAAACAAGCTTCAGAAGGTTTCCATCCTCGGAAGATGGGCCCAATTAGGAGTTTGGAGAACAAGGCAAACAGCTCATTTGATAGCGTCAACAATGAACAATGTAAAACTGACATATTAGAGGGTGATGAAAGCAGAATAACCGATCATGTGACTAACTCATCCAATATTCCGAATCACTCAGCCCATGGCCGCCAAATAAAGCCAAAGTTCACTAAGCCACTCAAGTGTGATATACTGTATATTGTCAGCTACATCATTCTAAACAATAGTGAGCACAAATAAAATATAGTCGACGCCTGTTTACAAACAAATATGCCCTTGCCGTTGAGTAAATCCAGGGAATACCCACAATGCTAAAGAAGGCCTGTCATCTGACAATGGATTACACTTCAGCAAAAGCTACAAGGTGTGGGCGACTTCCGAAAGATTTTTTCCATTGGACACCTAATCATACCAACTGATGAACTTCTCAGTACTAAGCTAATGCTAGTCCATTTCCAATTCCACCCATAGCAAAAAACAACAATTTCATCGTCTACCAACCATGACTATAAACTCCCACTAATGAACACATAGGAAGACCAATTCCCAACAACTTAAACTCACTGTATCCCAAGCCTAATGGAGAGCGGCACCCTGAGCAATCTCTCGATATTGGGAGGATAGCGACATACTCTAGACAAATAAATAGAGGTTCTAAGACACATTGGCAACGCAAAGAAAGCTAGTAACCCACACACGCACGCGTGCGTGGAATTTACTAATACTGACCATCACGCTTCATCAGCTAACATTTCAATAGGTCTTATCAGTTATCATCAATTGTGAAGGGAGGGGAGGGGGAAGGAGGGAAGGGAAAGGTTGAGAAGGGAAGGGGAGGGGGAATGGAGTATGGTTGTTTGGATACGATTTCCCTCTAAATCTTGCCTACTGTGGAGAGATTTTGATTAGGCTTGAAGGAGGGAAATTGGATCCCTCCAAATCTCTTCCCCTCCATTTCCCTCCACCCTCATTTGCTACCCAAACATAGGATTTTAAATGCCCCCCTACTCTCTCTCCCTTTCTTTTCCCTTCAAATCTCTCAATCCAAACACACCCTTATCACAACCAATTAACCAAATCACAACCTTATCACTAAGTGCCTCAAATTCAGCTTTCATCAAAAAGGAACAATAATGTTATAGAATAACATCCTTAATTCCTATCAAAATTCCATTTTTACAAGCAATTACACAAGCAGCATACCCATATGAAAAGGGTTAAAGAAACACTCAATCATAAGCTATGTAATTCCGACTCTTCTTATTCCTTTGCGTATCATTTATTTACCTTTAGTTAAAATACACATCACAACAAAAGAAATAAAAAGGTAAACAATTGACGGGAACACAGGAAGTACCTCATATTTAAGAGCAAGTTTACGATAACCATTTATTTACCGAAACGCGGGAAGTATATGAGAGCAAGTTTACGATACCTTTAATTAAAATACTCTTCACGACAACAAAAACAAAAACAAAAACGTAAACAAATGACTGAAACGCGGAAAATACCTGTTTATTAACATCAGGATGGTACTTAAGAGCAAGTTTACGATAAGCCCTTTTGATTTCATTAGGTGTAGCATTAGTAGAAACCCCAAGAACTTGATATGGAGTTTCTCTAACACTTGCTGTAATTACATTTACACCAATTTTACTACATCTTTGCTTATTTCTTCTTAAATTTCTTAAATTGGGTAATTTTGTAACAAAGTAATTAAATTTATTATCACCATAACAACATTTAATTAATGGTATATATGTAGTTGAAAGAAATTGAGTTTGAAGATGATGAAGATTAATTGGGTATAATTTTTTTGTTGGGTTAGATTGAATTATGAATTGGGATGTTTTGCAATGTTGTTGCATAATTATTGGATTTTTTTTGGGTTAAATTTAGTTCATTTAATGGAAAAAGTTGAGAAATTTCTGGGATTTTTTTGGTGATTTTGGTAAGAAAAGGGGAATGATAATGTATGGACTGAACTGAATCAAACGCTATTGATTGTTAATTGTCTGTCGGGTCGATTGTGATCTGAGATAGTGGATCATTTCGCGTTTTTTCGGCTCGGGTGATGGTTGGATTGAGTTATTTTTTATATGTTTAAACTCGGTTTAGGCGTTGTCTCGCATATGTTAAGATTCAAGTTTCGGTCAAGTTGCGTTGAGTTGGTGTTTCGAATTCCTGGTTAATGAGAACTCATTAAGGTCAATTTGGGCGCTTCATTTTTTCGGGTTAATTCGAGTCGGATCGAGTCAGTTCGGGGTTTGGGTATGTTTCAATATGTTGGTCGGGTCAAGCGGGTCGGGCCATTCTCGGGTCAATGATTTAGATGGAAAAAAGTAATTTCAATTACTTTTGGATCAATTAGAGTTATGTTTTGTCGGGTCATTTTTGGATTGAGTGATTTCGGATCCGATTATTTCAATCGGTTCAGTTACGGGTAGAGTAGGCAATGGGCCGTGTTGGGCCAGCCCGCGTGCCGGCCCGTCGTGCCCTCCCCCAAAATTGGCCCGACCCAGGCACAAATATTGGGCTCCTCGGGCCGTGCCGTGCCAGGCCCACTGATCCAAACCTACGTCGCGGCCCGCTCAAGGCACGACCATTTTCGTGCTCAGGCCGTGCCTGGCCCATGGGCTTTTCGTGCCTTGTCCGTGGGCCGGCCCATGTGCTTTAATATTTTTTTTATTTACAAAAAAAACGTTATATAATTGATAAATTTTTAGTACTTTTTGTTTAATAAATGATGATTAATGGTTAAAATATATATTTTATTAAATATTAATGTACTTTTTGTTTAATAAATGATGATTAATAGTTTAAATATATATTTTATTAAATACTAATGTACTTTTTGTTTAATAAATAATGATCAACGGGCCATTCTTCGGACCGGGCCGTGCCAAGCCCGTCGTGCCTGGTGCGTGCCGGGCTCCACCGTGCCTGGACCGTGCCGTGCCTAGGCACGGATTTCTGAAGAAAATCGCGTCGGAGCCCGTCTCAAGCCCAATCGTGCAGTGCCCGTGCTTCCTCAATTTTCTCGTCGGGCTGTGCCGTGGGCCGTGCCGCCCACCGGCTCGCGGCCCTTTATGCCAACTCTAGTTACGGGTCAAGAAAGTTTGGGTCATTTTCAAGCCGGGTCAGGTCAATTTGAATTTCGAATCCCATTCAAATGCTATAATTCAGGCCATTTTCGAATCTCGCATCAGCATCGGATCAATCAAGTCTGGTTGATTTTACCAACTCTACTACCTAGTCCTTAACAATTAGGACTCTCTCCATTTCCTAAACGAAATGGAGAAGCCATTTCCTATAAACGGTTTAGATTTCATCTTGCAATGATCTAACAGACCCGATTTTAGCATGGAAAATAAAGGTAAAAGTAAGGCCTCGTTTGGTTGCTCACCCAATTCATGGGAATTCTAGAATCCCATGAATTGGGATTTTTAAAGCTTGTTTGGTTACCCCATTTTTTTGTAAAATGGGGGAGTTTAAAACTCCTAGGAATTTCCAACTCCTACATGATGGGGGAATTTAACTACCTACCCCCCTCATGGTCATTGGAAATTCCTAGGAAAGTAAAACTCCAACATGACAACCAAACGGATTATTGTAATTCACGTGAATTTTAATGTAGGAATTAAACTCCCGTGCATTGCAAATTAACACGTCAATGTAATTCCCGTATCAACCAAACGAGCCCTAAGTGGAATTAAAACAACAATATTAAATTGTGTGGTGAGAATGAAATGAACTCTCCATTTCACTAGTGGAAAACTTTAATCTATCCTTCATTTTCACTTATGACCTTTAACAGTTTACGTTAACTGCTTAACTGTCACTTCCAATTAATTACTGAGCTTGAATATCCTATCTACAATTTCATCATTCGCCGTGAATTCGCGCCATTCCTCTTCAAATCCTCTGTTGCAGCTGTAAACAGGTCAATTTCTCTTATTTTCTCAACAATTACAGTATATGTTTAATTTTTCCTAAATGTTCGTGTTCATAAATTTTTAGGTTAATTTAGGGTTTAGGTGATGATCGTAATTCATAGTCTTCATTGATTTTGTTAAATGTCTTTGTTTAATTACGTTTTTGCTAAGTAATTAGGGTTTATTTTAGTCTTCATTTGTTTGATAAATTAAGAATCCTAAGTTGTACAATTGAAACCCTAATTTGTCGAATTTGAACTCATTAAAACCCAGATATGAAGAAGATGATTAGCAGAAAGAAGACAAAAACTCCATTCAAGTACTTACCCCTGGAAATATGGACTCTGATTTTGGCAAGAATGCCGGGTAAAACCCTGTTACGATTCAGGTCCGTCTGTAAACCTTGGTGCTCTATAATCGATGACCCTGATTTTGTTCACTTGCATCTTCAACTCTGCAACACGAATAACAATAGTAAGAATAAGTTATTCGTAGCATTTGAGGTCCCGGAATCGAACGGTGGAAGGAGATGTTTGATGACAATTCGTAGAGCTGATACTTTCAGGAAAACCGGTCACAATTTAACGAGTTCTCAATATTACGGTGCTCCAGGGAGTTGTAATGGCTTATTTTTAATGTCACAATTAGTTGATAAAAAGAGAGAATTGAGATTGTGGAACCCTAGTATTAGAAAATCGTTGCTAGTCCCCTCCTGCCCAATTCCTTCCCATTTAAAAAATAGGGTTGCATTTGTGTTTGGATTCGCTCCTTCGACTAAGGAGTATAAAATCCTCGCTATAACATTAGATGAAACTCCGGGTACTCACCCAAAAGATATGTTTTTTGCTGTTTATACACTCAGTGATCAACGATGGTCTATCCGAAATAATGGCTTTGATGTCGAGAGCTCGTGCTTTGAGCATATATTTTGGTCATATTTTCACCCGTGCACTACTGTTTTCTTGCAAGGCGCGGTACACAGTATGGCATATAATTTATACGGGGATAATAAAAACCATCTTATTTCCCTTGACTTTGATTCGGAAAAGTTCACCATTTTGGAGCTTCCATGTTTCTCCAACGAAAGTTATACCATGAGGCAACTGTTGATTGTTGGGGAATCGGTAGCGGTTTTCAGTATTTCTGAAGTAAATACCAGCATATGGGTGCTTAAAATTGACGGTGGAAAGAGGGTGTGGACTCTATGGTTTTCAAAACCTTCAAGTCGTGATGAATTTGATTTCTTCAAGCACCACCTATACTCCGAGGCATTCTATTACGAGAGTGATTATGGTGGTTGTTTGATTATTGAGAAAAAGTCTTATAACATTGCTAGTGGCCAGGTTAAGGAGCGTGGAAAATCTATGAGGAAATATGTAAAACTAGTAACGTATTCGGAGAGCTTAGTGTTGCACAAAGGATATGGAGCTCAGGATGACGATGACGTCTTTCCTGTGGATTAGAAAACTCTTTCTCTTATGGATTATTTTTGGAAAAGCCCCTGCCGGTAAGCAAAGGAAATGGCCGTTGCTACTTGTCCATTTTGTTGTTAGCTAGAATTAGTATTGTCTTGACTACTTGCTTTAATGTCCTTCATTTTGCTGCTATCGGCTGTGGCTCTGCTAGATATGGCCTTTTTTCCGATCTGGTTCATCCTAGAAGTATATGACCGAAAATGCACATTTCTAAATAATGGCTAATTTTATGTATCGACGTTGTGTATGATTGCAGTCAGCAACTACTAGCTCTTTTGGAAGATTCATTGACCCAGGTTAGTCTATTATTTAGTGTCGAACTTAGGCAGAACATAGTTGATTTCTTCATTTTGGAAGTGACTTGTCATTTGTACTCCGTCAAATTACCTTTTTTTGCTTTCTAAGCTATTCTAGTTGAAATGTAATCTTTTGGCATATTTTGTTTATGATCCACTTTATAGTTTCTCCCTTGTTATTTCTGCCATCTTGTAATCTGATGATATCTAAGCACTACATGTTCACTTGTTGCATTGTGTTATAATCAACTCCAGAATAAGATCTATCTGTCGAAAATGCCTGATCTTTTTTCCACCTCTTCAAATTATACATTTAGATTTGAATCTCTTGAGTTTGGTAGAAGTAACATATACTGTATTTATACTCTTCATATTACCCTGCGTATCCGTGTTAGACACTTGAGCACTTGCGTATCCGTGTTAGACACTTGAGCACTTTGTTGGATACTTCTAACCGCGTATGACTGTATGATAGGGAGTAACAAATCACAATAGTCCGTGATTATGATTATTGATCTACAAAGAAATGACCGCTTAGCTGCCAGGAGTAATTCTACCGTCCTCCCGGAGGACGGTACTCCTCACACACAAGCCATTATAATATTCCACTTGGGTGGATTGTGTTTGTGTGTGAGGAGTACCGTCCTCCCGGGAGGACGGTAGAATTTTTGTAGCTGCCAGTGCATGTATGCAAAGGTACGTTTTATTTCACAAAAAAACCCCATTTTAATTTAGGGCTTTAAAAGTGCAAAATGAAAGCTAACTAATACGGAGTAATTTTTAATGGGTTTTATGACCATTTTGTAATGAATGAGAATGACTCTATTTATAAAGTTTCAATTCCCCTTGGTGGATTTCGGTAGTCACAGGCCCATTTATGGGTTTATTAGTGAACTTGGCCAATTTTGGGCGTCATTCGAGTTTAATGGTCCGGATAACCCATTTTGTAATCCGAGTTGACTCGAATTTTATCTAGGCAAAATAGTTAAACAGGTTTTCTATCCTATGCCCACTGGGCATAGATTAAGAAAGCCAAAAAAAGAAAATCCGCGTAGGCGGACATAGGATAGAAAACCCGATAATTAAATTGAGCTAAAATTTAGTATTAACTCAAAATAATCAATTTATTTTATTTACTCGGCACTTTAATAAATTATCACTTTATTAACATCAGGATGATACGTAAGAGCAAGCTTACGATAAGCCCTTTTGATTTCATTAGGTGTAGCATTAGTAGAAACACCAAGAACTTGATATGGAGTTTCTCTAACACTTGCTGTTATTACATATTTACATTTACACCAATTTTACTACATCTTTGCTTATTTCTTCTTAAATTTCTTAAATTGAGGAATTTTGTAACAAAGTAATTAAATTTAGGGTTATCTCATTCATTCATGGACGCATTTTTTACTCATTTATGGACGCATTTTACATTTTTACCCCTCTTATTTTAAGACCATTCTTTCAAACTTCTCATTTCTAATCTCTTTTTAACTTCCTCCGCATACCTGCCGCCACCGCCCAACCACCACCCCTATCGGCTGTTGTAATTGCGCAGTACCGAAATGACAAATCTTCGCTAGCAAAGTAGTATTGCCACAGACTCACAGATAATAAACGAACTACTTTTCAAATGATTATGCACAAACTCTGACCTCACACCAACACCAACACAATTATGCATATAATCCAAAGCATCAGCAACATTATCCTAGTCAACGAATTCGACAACACGGTAAAACTATGATTCCCTGGGTTTCGCAAACAATCACCCAAACTAGCGCCATCGACGAATTCATAAACAAGATAAACATAATTAAATTAATACAATAAATTGTTGTTTACAAAGTTTAAAATGAAATTATTATTCGATTAAAATGAGATTTAAGATGTATTATAATTGATGAATTTTACTAACAATTTGATTAAATTTTTAGGGCAAGAAGAAAAGGGGGAAAAAAGAGAGTTTTTTTTAGAAGGGTAAATGATGGAAAACTTATGGAAAAAAGTCCATGAATAAGTAAATTCCGTACATGAAAGAGCAACTACGTAAATTTATTATCACCATAACAACATTTAATTAATGGTATATATGTAGTTGAAAGAAATTGAGTTTGAAGATGAAGAAGATTAATTGGGTATAATTTTTTTGCTGGGTTAGATTGAATTATGAATTGGGTAGTTTTGCAATGTTGTTGCATAATTATTGGAATTTTTTTGGGTTAAATTTAGTTCATTTAATGGAAAAAGTTGAGAAATTTCTGGGATTTTTTTGGTGATTTTGGTAAGAAAAGGGGAATGATAATGTATGGACTGAGTCACTGAACTGAATCAAACGCTATTGATTGTTAATTGTCTGTCGGGTCGATTGTGATCTGAGATAGTGGATCATTTCGAGTTTTTTCGGCTCGGGTGATGGTTGGGTTTGGTTATTTTTGATATGTTTAAACTCGGGTTTGGGTGTTGTCTCGCATACGTTTGGAAATATCTTTAGACAACTTTCAATTGCTGAAAAAAAATTAGAGAGTATTCAAAACCAACTTGGTTCATCCCATATTACGCTTTTAGAAGTAGCGCAGTTGAAATGGCTGAAAAAACGAGATGCCCTACTTGACTATAAACGCATCTACTAGCAACAGAAAACTCATATAGATAAACCTAAGTTTGGAGATAATAATACCAAGTATTTTCAAAACCACGCCACTATTAGACGTAGTAGGAATGGAATTAAGCAGTTCATAAATAGGAACGGTGCTTGTATTACTGACCGAGAACTCATAAAACAAGAAATATCTAACGAATTTAAAATTAGGTTCACAAAAAACCAACTTTGTCTTTTCGACAAAAATGAGGACTTTAAGTCGATTAGTGGTTTAATTACGATTTAAGATAACGAATTTCTTACAAGTAATGTAAGTATGGAAGAGGTTAAACAAACTGTTTTTAATTTAGCCGCAAATAAATGTCCAGTCCCGATGGTTTCCTATAGAGTTCTTTCAAAAATATTGGGATATTGTAGGAAATTCTGTAACTAAAGCAGTTCTAGCTTTTTTCCATTCGGGTAAATTATTAAAAGAAATAAATCATACTTTCAGAGCATTAATTCCTAAAATTGATAATCCTCAAACAGCAAACCATTTCCGCCCTATTAGTCTTTGCTCAACAATCTATAAAATTATTTCGAAAATTATGGCCACTCGTCTTCGTAGTGTCTTGCATAAGATTATCCACCCTTTTCAAGGTGCTTTTACGCCAAATCGTTTTATTCAAGATAATATCCGTCTTGCCGACGAAATTTTCAACTCTTTTAAGCGTAAAAAAGGTAAAGGTGGCTGGATTGCTATTAAACTTGATATGGAAAAAGCATATGACCGACTAGAATGGAACTTTATTGAGGAAACTTTTAGACAGATGGGTTTCGATGATATTTGGATTTCATGGATCATGGAATGTATAAAAACTGTCTTGTTCTCGATGTTAGTAAATGGAACACCGGGTGACGTTTTTACACCCACTCGATGCATTAGACAGGGAGACCCACTCTCGCCGTATATATTTATTATGTGCGCCGAGATTCTAGCAAGATCTCTATAAAAAAATAGTGATCTTAGTTCTAGTGATATTGGTATTAGAATTGGAGATGGGGTGGAGAAAATCCCTTTTCTCACTTTTCCGGATGATACTATCATTTTCGCTAAAGCCTCTAATCAGAGTTGTAGAACCATTAAGTCTATTTTAGATAAATTCTGCACGATCTCACGAAAATTTATCAATTTTGACAAATCCACCTTTCAATGCACTAGAAATATTGACCGGCCTCTTCGAGAATCCTTCAGAGGTATTCTCCGTATGAACGAGGAAGCTCACCTAGGTAAGTACTTAGGATGTCCTATCATTGATAATAGAGTTACTAAAAATACTTTCGACAGTCTTATTCACTCTTCTCATAATCAATTATCAAAATGGAAAGCGAATTCTTTATCACAAGCAGGTAGACTAATTCTGAACAATGCAAATTGCCTCAAAAGGAACTTTTCAAATGCAAAACTTCCTTCTTCCCCCGTCAATCCATAAAAGATTGGATAAGATTAATAAAGATTTTCTCTGGAACAAGAATCCTTCTCAACGATCCCCTAATTTGATTGGTTGGCAAAAAGTTCGTTTACCGAAATCTTTGGGTGGACTAGGAATAAAAACGTCTGAAGCAGCTAACAAAGCTTTCTAAATGAAACTCTTATGGAAAATTCTTATGCATAAGGAAAATATATGAGTCAAAGTGATAACTAAAAAATATTTGAGAAATTGTTTAGTTTTTGACCATAAGCCAAACTCAGTATCTTCTTGGCAATGGCGTAAGCTTATGAGTCTTCGAAATCTCTTTAGAAAAGGACTAAGATGGCAGGTAGGTAATGGTGGCAACATTAAGTTTTGGTCTGATAATTGGGTTTTTTCACACCCACTTACAAGCAGTATGGTTGATGATGATAGTAACCATGATCCTAATTTTTTGGTTAAAGATTTCATAACCTCTGACAAACAATGAGATGTTTGTAAATTATCCAGCTTAGTGAATAATAATGATATTGTTAATCAGATTACTAACATTTCACTGCCACATAATGATATTCCAGATACCCTCATTTGGGGGTTGTCCGTAGATAAAAATTTCTCTACCAAAACAGCAACTTGGTTAGCGCAAGGTTTGTTCGATCAAACTCTTAACAAATGTGAATTTCAGTGGATTTGAAAATTGAATATTCCTCCAAAATTGAATTTTTTTTCTTTGGAAAGCCTGTGTTGACGGTCTTCCAACGAAAAGTAGACTTCTCAAGAGTCATATTGATGTCCCACCTCATTGTGTTCTGTGCAACAATCCTATTGAAAACAAATATCATTTTTTTTTACGAATGACCCTTAATTGGATCTGTCATCCAAGACCTGAACATTATTAGTTTCAACGAGTTTTTGTCTAAATATGATGATTTCATTAAAATTATTTTTATTTGGTGGAATGCATGGTTTCGCAGAAATGATATTATCACTACTACAAAAAGTAGCAAAGAGATCACTAATAAGAAACCTGTTAAACTCTCAAACCGGTCTCTTAATATAAGAAACCGTTTATTTAGTAAAACTGGTTTCTTAAAATTAGCTAACGAACCGGGTTGAATCTAAACTGGTTTCTTCTCTTTTTAGAGTTGTTTCAAACTGAACTACAGATTTATACCGTATCATTTTATTCTCTTTCTATTCATTTTGTATCTTAGCTAGCACCATATGACATGGGTTATCAGTTAGCAATTCGCAGTTACTAACCCCACTACTTGGCTCGCCACATATCGATCGCCACCACCACCAAACGCACTCCTAACACTATCGGCGTCTCTTACTCTCGCTTGCTCCTCCTTCCAGTCGATACCTCGATAATAGGTACTCAGTTTTCATCAATTTCGTTTTAATTTTTTAGGGTTTATGGGTTGTTCGATCTTTTCTTAGTTAGGTTGTTATACGATTTTGTTTGTTGTTCTTAACAATACATATAGTTTTATTGTTCTTGTGTTTGAAGTATGGAACTTTAATTGGTTAGACTTGCTAATTAGGGTCGATCAATTTAAGGGTTTTGGATTCAAATAAGCTTACATGTAATCATTTACTTTAATCATCGTTATATGATTACGAATGTCGATTAGTGATAATAAACTGATAATACCATATTGTTGTTCTTTTCATTAATATCCCCACCTTATTCCTCTTGCGCCAGCTTCTTCCTACTTTGTTTACTGGATTTTTTTGTTCATTTCTTATATATGTATTGTACAATTTTTCTTATTAATTATAAATGGTTGCTTTTCCCAATCTTTAATTTTGATACGAGTAATATGATATATGATTAATTTTGGTTGTAAATCAGAAATGCAGGCTCCAAATATCATTGCCTAGTTAGTATATTGATATAGGGCTTTTGCTCAAGCTTATCGTCAAGCTCTTGCCAGTATGATGCATTAATTATTCACGCTTTCTTGAATGGAGAGGTTAAACCTTAAAGAACAAACCTCATATACAGAGTGCGTACCTACACAAGTTTAAACTTATTAGGCAAACAGTGGTCTTATGAGTATATTGTACTCCCTCTGTCCCAGTCGTCATTTGTTGTTCTTTTCCATATTAGGGTGTCTCAGTGAATTGTTGTTCTTTCTATTTTAGGATTGCATTTGATGAACAAATTGGTCATTCACACTCAATTTCATCCACATGTCATTTAGTAATTGGTCCTCTCCTCTTTCCTTGGTCTTTGTGCCAAAACCAAAGGACAACAAATGACCGGGACGGAGGGAGTATATAAGTGTAGGGGATTGAAAAACATCGACCACATTGACTATGAATCCAAGAGTACTCTCTGCAGTGCTTTCTTGTTATGAATAAGGTTCAATGGTTGAGAAAGCTAGAAGCATGTCTTTATTACATTTATCTGAGAAATGAAATAATTCTTGGTTAACAACTACTCTTTTAATTATTGTTGGTTGTTTTGATATTGTTCAGCCTTTTCAAGAGCCAGAAAAACGCGTGTAATTGTTGAAACACTGGAAAAACTGGGCAAAGCGACATTAGTAACAAGGGCAACAATAGTTAGGGACTTAGGGTAAGTGTAAGTTTTCTCCGTTGTTTTTCTCTCAGCTGACCTTATTTAGGGTGCGTTGTTGTAAACGTTTCTTTAACATTGTCGTGTATCATCGTCAATCAAATGTTTAAACTTGGGAGGCCTTTTATCAACCTTTTTTTTATGTCAAAGTGGCTGAATCTAAGGAATCTACACTACTTCCCGCTTGATTCATTTTTAAATAGGTAATCAAGTTGCATCCTGAAAAGGGAAGAAATCGCATTCCATAGACTACAAACTGGATTACACCATGGTAATATCCATGGCTGAAGATGTGGGTGAGGCAAGCAATGTAGCAGGTCAGGTTGCATAAATCATTCTTGGAAAAGGAAACGAAGACGAGGGAAAGATTATGAATAATCAAGCTAATAGAATTGCGTCGCCTTATGCCATTTTCACAGAAAGTGAGAGCTTGATTGGTGATGCTGCTAAAAATAAGATCGTCATGAGCCCTATCAAATTCGTCTTTGGTTAGTTTTTCCTCCTTTTTGTACATTGAGCTTAGATTTCTTCTATCTTGGAAAAAATTTATCTGTCATTCTGAAAAATGATATTGATGTTTTATTCAAGTTTTGTTATACTGTCGTTTAAATTATGCTTTATTCATATTTTTTCTTGCTTTTGCACATATTATACTAAACCTAATTGCTCAAATCTCGTGTCGGACCTGGTTTTAGGTGTCATTAACTTGTCTTTCAGGGAGATTGGAATCTTTAAATCCTAATAATGCTTATACATTTGTTTTGGCCGTGAATTCATGGGATACTACGCTTCTTGATTATAGTACACACTTGACGACACTAATGGAAAATCCTACCTTTTACGTACTACCTTGTTTTTAACCTCACATAAAAAACAGATGAGACCAAGATGTCTAGCAAATGTGATCGACTTCTGATGTTTAAACCGTAAACATCTCATTTTATCTTTTGTATTCTTATTCCTTCTCCTCTAGATGTTGAATATCATGTTGCAACAAGTATCTACAAGAATTCAGTTTTTATTGCTTGTTTTTTTCCCCTTCGTGCAGGAACGAGGCTAGTGTAATGACTCCGAGTTTGAGATGATTTTGATGACAGAGAAGAGTTATTATTTTGCTAGATTTACTCCTTGTATAGTTAGGGAGGGATTAATTTGTACGAATCTTAATATAATTCTAAGATTGGTTGCTTTTGGCAGTTGGTGGTTATTGTGTAATTAAATAAAAGTAATATTTTAATGATTATAATTTTTCATTAATATTATGTAGGTGTGGACTTTTTTTAATTCTATTTTTCTTTTGTTTCTAAATAAAATATAAGAGACCGGTTTTAATCCAAAACTGGTTTCTTAGATAATATCAAAGAGACCGATTATAGTGCAAAACTGGTTCCAAACATAATAGCAAAGAAACCGGATTTGGCCAATAACTGATCTGCTACTCAGTGATCTAAGAAATCGGTTTTTGGTGACAACCGGTTTCTTTGGTTATATCAAAGAAACCGGTGTTAATAACCGGTCTCTTAGGCTAAGACACCTATGAGCTAGAGACCGGTTATAAACCGGTCTCTTATAGCATTTTTAACCGGTTTCCTTGACTTTTTTTGTAGTAGTGTATCTTTAATGATGTTAACTTAAGTATTAACAAACTTATTATTTTATGTAATAATAGCACTAAGACCTGGAATGTGACTAGATTTAAGGATCTCAACAATCCCGAGATAGAAGAGTCAGCTAAAACAACTCTAGTAAGGAAGAAATTTGGTGGGAAAAACCTAGAAACGGTTTCCTAAAGCTAAATTTTAGCGGATCGAGAATAGAAGGTAATAAAGCTGCTTTAGGATATTCTATAAGAGATCACAATGGTAAAGTCGTTTTATTGGGAGCAAAAAACTGCGGATCCAATAGTATCCTTGTTGCGGAAGCTCTCGCCTTAAAAGAAGGTATTTTAGCAGCTAAATACTTAGTAATCTCAAAGTTAATTGTGGAGGGTGATAATTTATGTGTTATTAACTCGATTCGAGGTACTTGGCAAATTCCTTGGAAAATTTCTAGTATTGTAAAGGATGTGAAATTAGACCTCCATTTTTTCGATGAAGTGATAATTAAACATTGCTTTCGTGAAGCCAACAAGGTTGCTGACTTCATGGCCTCTATTGGACATTCATGTCCAACTCTTTCGAGGTGGTTTGATAGCCGGTGACTTCAACTTACCTCCCTCATTCGAAAGGATGAGATAGTTTGGTCCTACCCTAGAGGATCGACCTACTTTTCTTACCTAATCAAAAAAAAAAAAAAAAAACGATTAGATTCAAGTTTCGGTCAAGTTGTGTTGAGTTTGTGTTTCGAATTTCTGGTTAATGATAACTCGTTAGGGTCAATTTGGGTGCTTCATTTTTTCGGGTTAATTCGGGTCGGGTCGAGTCAGTTTGGGGTTTGGGTCTGTTTCAATATGTTGGTCGGGTTAAGCGGGTCGGGTTATTTCGGGTCGGGTCATTTTCGGATTGAGTGGTTTCGGATCCGGTTATTTCGATCGGTTCAGTTACGGGTCAAGAAAGTTCGGGTCATTTTTAGGCCGGGTCAGGTCAATTTAGATTTCGAATCCCATTCAAATGCTATAATTCAGGTCATTTTCGAATCTCGCATTACCATCGGATCAATCAGTCTTGTTGATTTTACCAACTCTACTATCTAGTCCTTAACTAGTGGAAAACTTTAATCAATCCTTCATTTTCACTTATAACCTTTAACAGTTTACCTTAACTCTCTCTCACCTCCAATTAATTACTGAGCTTGAATATCCTATCTACAATTTCATCATTCGCCGTGAATTCTTGCCATTCCTCTTCAAATCCTCTGTTGCAGCTGTAAACAGGTCAATTTCTCTTATTTTCTTAACAATTACAGTTTATGTTTAATTTTTCCTAAATGCTCGTGTTCATAAATTTTTAGGTTAATTTAGGGTTTAGGTGATGATCGTAATTCATAGTCTTCATTGATTTTGTTAAATGTCTTTGTTTAATTACGTTTTTGCTAAGTAATTAGGGTTTATTTTAGTCTTCATTTGTTCGATAAATTAAGAATCCTAAGTTGTACAATTGAAACCCTAAGTGTCGAATTTGAACTCATTAAAACCCAGATATGAAGAAGATGATGAGCAGAAAGAAGACAAAAACTTCATTCAAGTACTTACCCTTGGAAATATGGACTCTGATTTTGGCAAGAATGCCGGGTAAAACCCTGTTACGATTCAGGTCCGTCTGTAAACCTTGGTGCTCTATAATCGATGACCCTGATTTTGTTCACTTGCATCTTCAACTCTGCAACACGAATAACAATAGTAAGAATAAGTTATTCGTAGCATTTGAGGTCCCGGAATCGAACCGTGGAAGGAGATGTTTGATGACAATTCGTAGAGCTGATACTTTCAGGAAAACCGGTCACAATTTAACGAGTTTTCAATATTACGAAACCCCAGGGAGTTGTAATGGCTTATTTTTAATGTCACGATTAGTTGATACAAAGAGAGAATTGAGATTGTGGAACCCTAGTATTAGAAAATCGTTGCTAGTCCCCTCCTGCCCAATTCCTTCCCATTTGGAAGATAGGACTGCATTTGTATTAGGATTCGCTCCTTCAACTAAAGAGTATAAAATCATCGCTATCACATTTGATGATACCCCGGGTACTCACCCAAAAGATATGTTTTTTGCGGTTTATACACTCAGTGATCAACGATGGACTGTCAGAAAGAATGAGCTCGATGTCGAGAGCTCGTGCTTTGAGCATATATTTTGGTCGTATTTTCACCCGTGCACTACTGTTTTCTTGCAAGGTGAGGTACACAGTAAGGCAATTGATCTATACGGGGGTAATAAAAACCATCTTATTTCCCTTGACTTTGATTCGGAAAAGTTCACCTTTTTGGAGATTCCATGTTTCTCCGACGAAAGTTATACCATGAGGAAACTGTTTATTCTTGGGGAATCGGTAGCGGTTTTCAGTATTTCTGAAGTAAATACCAGCATATGGGTGCTTAAAATTGACGGTGGAAAGAGGGTGTGGACTTTATGGTTTTCAAAACCTTCAAGTCGTGATGAATTTGATTTCTTCAAGCACCACCTATACTCCAAGGCATTCTATTACGAGAGTGATTATGGTGGTTGTTTGATTATTGAGAAAAAGTCTTATAACATTGCTAGTGGCCAGGTTCAGGAGCGTGGAAAATCTATGAGGAAATATGTAAAACTAGTAACGTATTCGGAGAGCTTAGTGTTGCACAAAGGATATGGAGCTCAGGATGACGATGACGTCTTTCCTGTGGATTAGAAAACTCTTTCTCTTATGGATTATTTTTGGAAAAGCCCCTGCCGGTAAGCAAAGGAAATGGCCGTTGCTACTTGTCCATTTTGTTGTTAGCTAGAATTAGTATTGTCTTGACTACTTGCTTTAATGTCCTTCATTTTGCTGCTATCGGCTGTGGCTCTGCTAGATATGGCCTTTTTTCCGATCTGGTTCATCCTAGAAGTATATGACCGAAAATGCACATTTCTAAATAATGGCTAATTTTATGTATCGACGTTGTGTATGATTGCAGTCAGCAACTACTAGCTCTTTTGGAAGATTCATTGACCCAGGTTAGTCTATTATTTAGTGTCGAACTTAGGCAGAACATAGTTGATTTCTTCATTTTGGAAGTGACTTGTCATTTGTACTCCGTCAAATTACCTTTTTTTGCTTTCTAAGCTATTCTAGTTGAAATGTAATCTTTTGGCATATTTTGTTTATGATCCACTTTATAGTTTCTCCCTTGTTATTTCTGCCATCTTGTAATCTGATGATATCTAAGCACTACATGTTCACTTGTTGCATTGTGTTATAATCAACTCCAGAATAAGATCTATCTGTCGAAAATGCCTGATCTTTTTTCCACCTCTTCAAATTATACATTTAGATTTGAATCTCTTGAGTTTGGTAGAAGTAACATATACTGTATTTATACTCTTCATATTACCCTGCGTATCCGTGTTAGACACTTGAGCACTTGCGTATCCGTGTTAGACACTTGAGCACTTTGTTGGATACTTCTAACCGCGTATGACTGTATGATAGGGAGTAACAAATCACAATAGTCCGTGATTATGATTATTGATCTACAAAGAAATGACCGCTTAGCTGCCAGGAGTAATTCTACCGTCCTCCCGGAGGACGGTACTCCTCACACACAAGCCATTATAATATTCCACTTGGGTGGATTGTGTTTGTGTGTGAGGAGTACCGTCCTCCCGGGAGGACGGTAGAATTTTTGTAGCTGCCAGTGCATGTATGCAAAGGTACGTTTTATTTCACAAAAAAACCCCATTTTAATTTAGGGCTTTAAAAGTGCAAAATGAAAGCTAACTAATACGGAGTAATTTTTAATGGGTTTTATGACCATTTTGTAATGAATGAGAATGACTCTATTTATAAAGTTTCAATTCCCCTTGGTGGATTTCGGTAGTCACAGGCCCATTTATGGGTTTATTAGTGAACTTGGCCAATTTTGGGCGTCATTCGAGTTTAATGGTCCGGATAACCCATTTTGTAATCCGAGTTGACTCGAATTTTATCTAGGCAAAATAGTTAAACAGGTTTTCTATCCTATGCCCACTGGGCATAGATTAAGAAAGCCAAAAAAAGAAAATCCAGCGGGCGGACATAGGATAGAAAACCCGATAATTAAATTGAGCTAAAATTTAGTATTAACTCAAAATAATCAATTTATTTTATTTACTCGGCACTTTAATAAATTATCACTTTATTAACATCAGGATGATACGTAAGAGCAAGCTTACGATAAGCCCTTTTGATTTCATTAGGTGTAGCATTAGTAGAAACACCAAGAACTTGATATGGAGTTTCTCTAACACTTGCTGTTATTACATATTTACATTTACACCAATTTTACTACATCTTTGCTTATTTCTTCTTAAATTTCTTAAATTGAGGAATTTTGTAACAAAGTAATTAAATTTAGGGTTATGCTCATTCATGGACGCATTTTACTCATTTATGGACGCATTTTACATTTTTACCCCTCTTATTTTAAGACCATTCTTTCAAACTTCTCATTTCTAATCTCTTTTTAACTTCCTCCGCATACCTGCCGCCACCGCCCAACCACCACCCCTATCGGCTGTTGTAATTGCGCAGTACCGAAATGACAAATCTTCGCTAGCAAAGTAGTATTGCCACAGACTCACAGATAATAAACGAACTACTTTTCAAATGATTATGCACAAACTCTGACCTCACACCAACACCAACACAATTATGCATATAATCCAAAGCATCAGCAACATTATCCTAGTCAACGAATTCGACAACACGGTAAAACTATGATTCCCTGGGTTTCGCAAACAATCACCCAAACTAGCGCCATCGACGAATTCATAAACAAGATAAACATAATTAAATTAATACAATAAATTGTTGTTTACAAAGTTTAAAATGAAATTATTATTCGATTAAAATGAGATTTAAGATGTATTATAATTGATGAATTTTACTAACAATTTGATTAAATTTTTAGGGCAAGAAGAAAAGGGGGAAAAAAGAGAGTTTTTTTTAGAAGGGTAAATGATGGAAAACTTATGGAAAAAAGTCCATGAATAAGTAAATTCCGTACATGAAAGAGCAACTACGTAAATTTATTATCACCATAACAACATTTAATTAATGGTATATATGTAGTTGAAAGAAATTGAGTTTGAAGATGAAGAAGATTAATTGGGTATAATTTTTTTGCTGGGTTAGATTGAATTATGAATTGGGTAGTTTTGCAATGTTGTTGCATAATTATTGGAATTTTTTTGGGTTAAATTTAGTTCATTTAATGGAAAAAGTTGAGAAATTTCTGGGATTTTTTTGGTGATTTTGGTAAGAAAAGGGGAATGATAATGTATGGACTGAGTCACTGAACCTGAATCAAACGCTATTGATTGTTAATTGTCTGTCGGGTCGATTGTGATCTGAGATAGTGGATCATTTCGAGTTTTTTCGGCTCGGGTGATGGTTGGGTTTGGTTATTTTTGATATGTTTAAACTCGGGTTTGGGTGTTGTCTCGCATACGTTTGGAAATATCTTTAGACAACTTTCAATTGCTGAAAAAAAATTAGAGAGTATTCAAAACCAACTTGGTTCATCCCATATTACGCTTTTAGAAGTAGCGCAGTTGAAATGGCTGAAAAAACGAGATGCCCTACTTGACTATAAACGCATCTACTAGCAACAGAAAACTCATATAGATAAACCTAAGTTTGGAGATAATAATACCAAGTATTTTCAAAACCACGCCACTATTAGACGTAGTAGGAATGGAATTAAGCAGTTCATAAATAGGAACGGTGCTTGTATTACTGACCGAGAACTCATAAAACAAGAAATATCTAACGAATTTAAAATTAGGTTCACAAAAAACCAACTTTGTCTTTTCGACAAAAATGAGGACTTTAAGTCGATTAGTGGTTTAATTACAGACGAAGATAACGAATTTCTTACAAGTAATGTAAGTATGGAAGAGGTTAAACAAACTGTTTTTAATTTAGCCGCAAATAAATGTCCAGGTCCTGATGGTTTCCCTATAGAGTTCTTTCAAAAATATTGGGATATTGTAGGAAATTCTGTAACTAAAGCAGTTCTAGCTTTTTTCCATTCGGGTAAATTATTAAAAGAAATAAATCATACTTTCAGAGCATTAATTCCTAAAATTGATAATCCTCAAACAGCAAACCATTTCCGCCCTATTAGTCTTTGCTCAACAATCTATAAAATTATTTCGAAAATTATGGCCACTCGTCTTCGTAGTGTCTTGCATAAGATTATCCACCCTTTTCAAGGTGCTTTTACGCCAAATCGTTTTATTCAAGATAGTATCCGTCTTGCCGACGAAATTTTCAACTCTTTTAAGCGTAAAAAAGGTAAAGGTGGCTGGATTGCTATTAAACTTGATATGGAAAAAGCATATGACCGACTAGAATGGAACTTTATTGAGGAAACTTTTAGACAGATGGGTTTCGATGATATTTGGATTTCATGGATCATGGAATGTATAAAAACTGTCTTGTTCTCGATGTTAGTAAATGGAACACCGGGTGACGTTTTTACACCCACTCGATGCATTAGACAGGGAGACCACTCTCGCCGTATATATTTATTATGTGCGCCGAGATTCTAGCAAGATCTCTATAAAAAAATAGTGATCTTAGTTCTAGTGATATTGGTATTAGAATTGGAGATGGGGTGGAGAAAATCCCTTTTCTCACTTTTCCGGATGATACTATCATTTTCGCTAAAGCCTCTAATCAGAGTTGTAGAACCATTAAGTCTATTTTAGATAAATTCTGCACGATCTCACGAAAATTTATCAATTTTGACAAATCCACCTTTCAATGCACTAGAAATATTGACCGGCCTCTTCGAGAATCCTTCAGAGGTATTCTCCGTATGAACGAGGAAGCTCACCTAGGTAAGTACTTAGGATGTCCTATCATTGATAATAGAGTTACTAAAAATACTTTCGACAGTCTTATTCACTCTTCTCATAATCAATTATCAAAATGGAAAGCGAATTCTTTATCACAAGCAGATAGACTAATTCTGAACAATGCAAATTGCCTCAAAAGGAACTTTTCAAATGCAAAACTTCCTTCTTCCCCCGTCAATCCATAAAAGATTGGATAAGATTAATAAAGATTTTCTCTGGAACAAGAATCCTTCTCAACGATCCCCTAATTTGATTGGTTGGCAAAAAGTTCGTTTTTAGAAATCTTTGGGTGGACTAGGAATAAAAACGTCTGAAGCAGCTAACAAAGCTCTCTAAATGAAACTCTTATGGAAAATTCTTATGCATAAGGAAAATATATGAGTCAAAGTGATAACTAAAAAATATTTGAGAAATTGTTTAGTTTTTGACCATAAGCCAAACTCAGTATCTTCTTGGCAATGGCGTAAGCTTATGAGTCTTCGAAATCTCTTTAGAAAAGGACTAAGATGGCAGGTAGGTAATGGTAGCAACATTAAGTTTTGGTCTGATAATTGGGTTTTTTCACACCCACTTACAAGCAGTATGGTTGATGATGATAGTAACCATGATCCTAATTTTTTGGTTAAAGATTTCATAACCTCTGACAAACAATGAGATGTTTGTAAATTATCCAGCTTAGTGAATAATAATGATATTGTTAATCAGATTACTAACATTTCACTGCCACATAATGATATTCCAGATACCCTCATTTGGGGGTTGTCCGTAGATAAAAATTTCTCTACCAAAACAGCAACTTGGTTAGCGCAAGGTTTGTTCGATCAAACTCTTAACAAATGTGAATTTCAGTGGATTTGAAAATTGAATATTCCTCCAAAATTGAATTTTTTTTCTTTGGAAAGCCTGTGTTGACGGTCTTCCAACGAAAAGTAGACTTCTCAAGAGTCATATTGATGTCCCACCTCATTGTGTTCTGTGCAACAATCCTATTGAAAACAAATATCATTTTTTTTTACGAATGACCCTTAATTGGATCTGTCATCCAAGACCTGAACATTATTAGTTTCAACGAGTTTTTGTCTAAATATGATGATTTCATTAAAATTATTTTTATTTGGTGGAATGCATGGTTTCGCAGAAATGATATTATCTTTAATGATGTTAACTTAAGTATTAACAAACTTATTATTTTATGTAATAATAGCACTAAGACCTGGAATGTGACTAGATTTAAGGATCTCAACAATCCCGAGATAGAAGAGTCAGCTAAAACAACTCTAGTAAGGAAGAAATTTGGTGGGAAAAACCTAGAAACGGTTTCCTAAAGCTAAATTTTAGCGGATCGAGAATAGAAGGTAATAAAGCTGCTTTAGGATATTCTATAAGAGATCACAATGGTAAAGTCGTTTTATTGGGAGCAAAAAACTGCGGATCCAATAGTATCCTTGTTGCGGAAGCTCTCGCCTTAAAAGAAGGTATTTTAGCAGCTAAATACTTAGTAATCTCAAAGTTAATTGTGGAGGGTGATAATTTATGTGTTATTAACTCGATTCGTGGTACTTGGCAAATTCCTTGGAAAATTTCTAGTATTGTAAAGGATGTGAAATTAGACCTCCATTTTTTCGATGAAGTGATAATTAAACATTGCTTTCGTGAAGCCAACAAGGTTGCTGACTTCATGGCCTCTATTGGACATTCATGTCCAACTCTTTCGAGGTGGTTTGATAGCCGGTGACTTCAACTTACCTCCCTCATTCGAAAGGATGAGATAGTTTGGTCCTACCCTAGAGGATCGACCTACTTTTCTTACCTAATAAAAAAAAAAAAAAACGATTAGATTCAAGTTTCGGTCAAGTTGTGTTGAGTTTGTGTTTCGAATTTCTGGTTAATGATAACTCGTTAGGGTCAATTTGGGTGCTTCATTTTTTCGGGTTAATTTGGGTCGGGTCGAGTCAGTTTGGGGTTTGGGTCTGTTTCAATATGTTGGTCGGGTTAAGCGGGTCGGGTTATT